>NC_054535.1:57740555-58005555 GCF_017654505.1 Polyodon spathula | reverse complement strand
TTACAACATTTTTAGGGTTAAAACGGCAGGTTTTCAGTCTGAAACAAAAAGGTTTCACTAAATAACACAGTACAGTGATTATTATTAATTAAAAACTGACTATTTTTGGTAAGGGACTGTGTGGACATTCACTTTGCCACCCACACCACTCCCCTTCTGACAGGCATGTATACAAAGAAATCAGATTGAAAAACAAAACCATAGAATAGACAGTAAACCTTGACGTAGGTAATGTAATTGCATTCTTATATTTTTTGGAAGACTTCGACATCGAAATATGTGCACAATATTGATATAACATTCCATATCGTTGACCACTACTAGAATATACAGTATATAGAATAGAATTGACTAATATAGAATAGAATTGACTAATATTGTGCTACGTTAAAAGGTGTCTTATAAATAATAACAGCATAAGCACATTAAATGAAAGTCTAACTTATTTGTAGATGAACTGGTTCAGGTTTTTTTCTGTGATGCAAACACTTCTATAAACTGATGGTCGGGAATACTGCAGATAAGCTCCTTTTTCGATCGACAGTGCGTTAAGTCTGTCTTGCGCATGAAAGTTTTTTAAACTTGTAATTGGGGAAGCAATGGTGCTCTCCATCAGTTGGAAGGTTTCTGAAAAAGTGCCCCGAATGTAAAGGGTCGTTCACACCGGACGTGGCACACATGCCGCCTCCGTGTGCGTCGCTCTGTTTCGCCACAGACCACTGTTCACACCGAACGCGGCAGGGGAAAGTCAGTGGGCGGTCTGTTGTTACTTCACGGCTGCATGTACAAGCAACAAACAGTAAATGCCAGCAGGAAGGGAAAACTGTTTTTATACAGAAGACACAGAAGAATACACAAAGCTAGTAATCATATATATATATTTCAATTACAGATAATAAATATATATATATATATATATATATATATTTTTTTTTTTTTTTTTTTAATAAAACCTAATTTTAACCCCGCGCACACACCATCATAATCCCTCCACAATTACCCAAATTATCAGGCAATTGTGTTGTTTAAAATAAAACAAAAACATGTTGCTTTTAAAAACTGAGATATTTTCTTTCTTTCTTCGTGAGTTTTGTCTGGTTTGCTGGGTATAGGCAAAGACAGTGTGAGTTAAAGGCATCATTATGCGTTGATATTATTGTGCATTATACATATGATTAAACAATGCAGCTACTGCCATCCCATCATATCAAACTTTGTTTGGGGGGGTATTGGCGGACTGTAAACATGATAAACACAATACCTGGAATAATGAACAGCAAACAAAAAAGATAACTGCGATCGCCCTGCTATACCAGAGAAAGAAAAAAAAAAGTAAGATCGCTATGGGTCCATGACACCCTCAAAAAAAGAAAAAGGTATGGCGAATATCATTGGCTGATACAGGAGTTCTGGTTTGATGACGGCAGATTTCAAACCTACTTAATGTTGTATTATACAACGCTGGAAATCAGAAATTAGACCCAAAAGCTATTCCTCCATTGTATTTTTCTTTTCTTCCTCACAAAGGAGCCTCCTACTTTCCCCTGATTGGTTTGTGGCAATTTACGTCACGGCACAGCGCGGCGATAGTTGAAAATATTATCTCCTGCATGCTGCTCTGCGTTGCTGCTTGAGTGCCACTTCCCTCTGCCACTGCGCATGACCGCCATCATTGAAAACAACTGCTTTTGCTGGGCGGCAGTGCCATGCCGCTTCCAGTGCGAATGCCCCTTTATTCTCCTCCAGCACTTTAAGCAATGTCAATACTCTTTTTACACTTTCGAATTCTGCATTGCTGTACAAAACTGTTAGTTCACTTTGAAGCTTTTCTTTGCATGGCATTGGGTATAATGTCCAACTGGTCATGGGGAAAATCCACATTAAATTGATGGAAGCGTTCTTGATCAAAACGATAAAATGACAGAGCGTTCCGTTGCCTGTAGAATCATAGTGTCACATGCTTCCTTCCCGACATCAGCATTATTCAATCTAATTCTTTTCTTTGGTGGTTCCGTTTCGCTTAGGTTTTCAGCTTCTTCTGCAGAAAGGTTTTAGCTCAATTCTCCAGAGAGTGTTTAATTACTACTGCAAAGAGACTAAGAGACTGTTGTACAGACAGAGCTGTTGGTTTTCACAAAGTTCCTTTTTTATAATGATTGAAACAACAACAGTATTTCGATCTGACACAGTTTAGAACAGTTGAATATAATGTACCCCTTTGCCTGGAATTCAAATCCACTGAATGCACTTGAAGTAAACAGTTTGGATTTATTATAATTCCACTAGTACCATTACAAACCCTGTTTATATGTATTTAGTGATTACTGGCAAAACTTAAATTAAAACACAGCTCCTTGTACATAAGTCTCTCACTTTGTATTATATTATGACTTCCATGCCTATTGTTTTCAAGTGCATGGTGGATACAATTGGCTGCCAGTCATGTGTAGTATGCTTCACTAGTTTAATTCACTCCTTAATAGTTGCAAGAGGGAAATAGCTGCAATATTCAATCAATTGCTCTATCACTCACAAACAACCAAGCATTAGATATATACAGGTATTTAAAGCAAGATAAAAGACAACCACCACATTCAGGTTAATAATGCAAAGACAATGAAATAAACACAATTCAATATTAGGGCCTGTGACGGAAAGATGAGTTCTGGTGATGAATCTTCCTCCCGACCTGTGAGGGCGCTAAAGAACGGGAGGAGAAGTATCTGGAAGGGCTGGCCTGACAGTTCATTTCCAGGTCAGGGAAGTGGGTCAGCCTGGAGAGGAGCGCGACTCTGTTGTAAGACCATATTGATTTGAAAGGTAAACGAGAGGCAGCTGCAAGTAAAAAGGCAGCTGCAACCGTTTATCTCGATATCATGCGGGATTACATATAGGGGCCAGGGTAACGCTGATCTTCTCCTTCGTTTGGGTAACGTGAGGAGAGAAGGACTGAGAGAGGAGCTCTCAGAGTGTATTACGTGTTGTGTGTTGTCTTTGTTTAATTGTCTTTTTCGCACCACTAGACAGTTAACGCACACCTCCGGAGCTGTCGCCACGTAAAGCACTATCCGGAGCACCACTGCACTGAGCACCTGCACGTTTTCGATCACCCAAGACTGGTGACCGTACCGTTGTTTTTGTTCGGGACTGTGCCCTTGTTTTCATTATCCCCGTGCTTTACACATTGTTGTGTATTGCCGGGGATTTATTATTTTTGACGGTCGCCAGACCTGGAAAAGAGCAATAAAGCACTTATTCACTGAATCACTGTTGTCTGTTCATCACTCCTGCACCGCATCACCGCGACATCTGTTCCCCTTACCAACCACTTTGCCACAGGGCCAGATAGGAAAACTTCCAGCCCTGTGAATGTGGAAATAGTAAGATTATGTCTTAGTGTTTGCAAGTTAAGGGGGAAAAAAAAAGATATTCTAGTTGTCCCTGAAGCAACTTTACTCAATTTAAATGGTCAGATATTGATGCATACTTACTATATATATATATATATATACACAAACACACACACACACACACACACACACACTACCTGTATAATACCCCCTTTATATGTTTAGCACGACTGCAATTTCATTTATGATCAAGCTTTGTGCCAAAAGAAAAGCAGCAGTAAAGCGCAACACTGCCAAAACAACAATTCTGTCAATCTAGCGAAGAAAAGATTTATCCTTTGAGAAAACAATGAATGTGTACAAGAACATAAAAATCAGGGAGCAGATGGAAAACCATATGGACATGTACATATTCTATGATTTAAATGCAGCATGACAGTGAAGGCAATGGCAAAAACATCAGTCTGCACAACACCATGTGTGATTTTCACAAGTAGGCGAAATCAGTTATCCCTTCAGCATAACAGTAGAAATTAGCTAAGCCATTTAGCACCATTTTTTCTTATAAATAGTTAATGTTACACAATAAAATGAAGCAACTTCAGAATACTTTCTGCAACAATCCACCAATCAGAAGTATTTATGCCTGTTTTTGTAACTTTGGTGTTTTCCCTCTTTTTAGAAAAAATGCTGCAAACGACATCTTTGAGTAAATAGCTTTGCCCCCTGGTGTGAATTAGCACCAGACTTAAACTACAAATACTCAAATGTGTTACCTCTTAATTTTAAACCAAAAGTAGCTTGTGTTCCTGAATTTTACAAGTTGTTAGGTATGTCACTGTGTGGCATTTCCAAGAAGTTTTCTTCTTCTTGAAAAGTCTATGAACCCAATGTCACCCTGGGGATGTGTTTAGCCTTTTGCAGCATTTCTATTCCTAAATTAATGTGCTGAGAGCCAAGGACTGTGCCAAAGACTTCCGTGACAGGGGTTGTCACCTGTCCAGGTTTGACCCGAACAGTCAAAGAATTGGCATCTGTGTTAAGGTGGCAGGAATTAATAAGCCTGGCCACCCTCCTAATGTCTGGGTTTAAGTAAAATGCATAAAAAACACCAGTTTTCCTTTAATATTTTATTGACATATACATATACAGACAAATACATGTGAAAATGTGGCTGGAGCCTTTATGTAATTGTTACTGATTAACTGGGTTCCTTTGCCTGAGGAGAGCGTAAAGGAGACACACATGGAGAGAAAGAGAAAGAAAGAAATATAAAAGTAAGACAATTGCTACCTGGATTGTGAACTGTGTAGGTGTTGGTTTGTTTGTTTTTGCATTGTTTGTTATTTTTGTTACCTTATGAGTTTGTGATTGTAACTGAAGAGACACGTGTGCTTCCTGTTGCTGGCTGAAACAAACATCGAAATAGGTAAGCGAATTACAGTTAAATTGATAGTTTAAATAGTTGATTACTAAAGTAACCAAACTGCACTTAAAAATTGTAATTTAGATTTCCTTCGTGTGCTGGGCTATGTTGAATTGGGAGGCTGATTGTACGTGTACTAAGTATATGGTTCCAGGCCTACAGCATAGTATAAATTGGCAAACAGTGTTTTAGAGCGCCAGCCATCTAAGGGCCACACATCCAAGGGAAGTCTGAGCTGTGCCAGTCCAAGTGAGGAGCTTTCCCAAATCTCTCCTAATGGCTACCAGAGGTTTCATTCCTACCTTGACACCTAATGTCTGGATCCCCTGGACACAGCGTGCTCACTCTTTCTCCTCTCCTAGAATGTACACTGGTAAGTACTTGCTTCAGATATCGTTACTAAGTCCCTCTCCCCCTATACTGCCTGCTACAAACTGTAAACTCTCCTTCCTGAATCGCCGTTCTCTGACTAACAAATCTCCGCTGTCAACAAACTTATAACTGATACTAATCTTGATCTTTTCTGTCTAGCAGAAACCTGGCACTTTGTAAATGATAAGAACTCGCTACATTTATCCACCCCAAATGGTTACTTGCTCTTTGACATGCCTCACTGGTAGAGGTGGGGGCACCGCTGTTATTGCTAACTCTGTGTTTGCCGCCTCAACTCTCTCTTTCCCAGCTTTCTCTTTGTTTCAGCATCTCGCTATCAAGTACCCCTCTCCTGTCCCTCACCCTTGCTGTTATCTATCGTCCACCAAAGAATAACTCTGCTTTTATTGCTGAGTTCTTGCAATTCCTGTCCCTAATCTGCACTTCAACTGACAAAATTCTACTCCTAGATGACTTCAACATCCATGTCAACTTGCCTTCTTCTCCCTCTAGTGACCAAATTTGTCACGCTCCTCGACTGTCTTGGACTCTCAATCTGTCAACCTTCCCACTCGCACCCACAGACAAACCTTCAATCTGCTCATCACCAGGGTCTTGATCTCTCCAATCTCTCAGTCATGGATATCTCTCTCTCTGACCATTTCTTAATCACTGCCAATATTAATATTCCTGCACTTTCAACTACTACTGATACTGTTATTTCCTTCTGTCCAAAAAATCGGAATGTGTCTCTTCTTCCCCTGTGACTTGTAC
This sequence comes from Polyodon spathula, assembly GCF_017654505.1. Classification (NCBI taxonomy): domain Eukaryota; kingdom Metazoa; phylum Chordata; class Actinopteri; order Acipenseriformes; family Polyodontidae; genus Polyodon; species Polyodon spathula. Next base: position 57,999,633 of record NC_054535.1, on the reverse strand, counting down.
TCTCCCATCTTTGGTCGATGATGCAGTGTTCCTCTACAACACCACCCTTACTCAGATCAACATAGTTGCCCCGCTTACAACCAAAATAGTGAAGAAACATCAAAACTGTCCATGGTATACCCTCAAACTTTGACTGCTTAAGTCTGCCTGCCACAAGTCTAAGCACAAATGGAGGTCGTCTGGACTAACAGCTCACCGAGAGATTTGGACCGATCACCTCAGTAGTACTTCTCAGAACTCATATCTCTGGGACATGGTAAACCAAATATTGCCTTCAAAACCATTGACCAAATCCTGCATCCAGCCATCAATAAATCCCATTCATCCTCCTCTCTTACCTGCAATGATTTCTCCTGTTTCTTTCAGAACAAAATCGACACCATTTATTCTACTCTCTCCGGCCACGAACCCAGCATAGTACTTGACCACCTTGACTCTCCTCCGATTTCCCCTCCTGCACTGTTCCTTCTCTACTCTCTGTATTACTGATGTCTCCAACCTATTGTTGAAATCAACTATTGCCACATGCCACTTCGACTCCTGGCCAACAAATCTTGTCCGTCTCTGTGCTCCTTCCATTATGCACACTCAACCTATCCCTGGTCTTGGACCTGGTTCCAACTGTCCTCAAGACTGCCTGAGTAACGCCAGTGCTCAAAAAACCCTCCCTTGTCCCGGCTGTCTTATCCAACTTCCGTCCTATATCCAATCTTCCTTTTCTCTCCAAAACTCTTGAAAAGGCTGTAGCCAGTTAACGAAACATCTTACAGATAACAACCTGCATGAATCTCTGCAGTCTGACTTCCAGCCGTATCACAGTACCGAAACTGCTCTGCTCCGGATTGTAAATGATCTCCTGGTAAGTGCTGATGCACTGAGCAGGAGACATTGTCCTCCTTGACCTAACTGCAGCTTTTGATACCATAGATCAAACCATTCTTCTTGACCACCTTCAGAAGTATGTTAGGATCTCTGGAACCTGTCTCTCCTGGCTGTCCTCTTACCTATCAGGACGCATACAGTCTGTCTTCTATGATGGAAGCACATGTGGTGTCCCCAAAGGATCTGTTCTTGGGCCTCTTCTCTTCAATATCTACATGCTTCCCTTGGGTCACCTTATCCTCCAACATAGTCTCATGTTTCACTCCTATGCTGATGACTCCCAGCTCTACCTAAAACTAGACCCTGAATGTCCCTTTGCCATGGTTCGGCTCTCAGCTTGCATCCAAGACATTAAGGCCTGGATGTCTGCCAATCAATTTTCTTCAGCTCAACACCAACAAATCTGAGTAGGATCAAAAACTCAACTCAAGAATCTCAATATTGCTGCTTTGAACATCGGAAATTGTCTGCTGCCGCCTTCCCCCACTGTTCGAAGCCTTGGTGTACTTCTGGATAGTAACCTCTCCTTTGATGCCCACATCTCCTTTGTAGTTAAATCCGCCTTCTATCACCTCCGAAACATCTCAAAGGTCCGTCCCTACATTTCGCTAATGGATGCAGAGATACTCTGTCATGCGTTCATCTCCTCTTGAATCAACTACTGCAACTATCTCTACGGTGGTCTTCGGTCACATGCCATAAACAGACTACAGCTGGTTCAAATGCTGCTGCTAGAATCCTTACCAGATGTAAAAACATGATCACATTACCCCCTGTCTTGCCCAACTGCCCTGGCTTCCTTTTAAGTTCAGGATTATTTAAAAATTCTCCTGCTCGCCTACAAGGCCCTCCATCACATAGGTCCAGAGTATATCTCCAACCTGCTGACCCGCTATGTCCCTATCTGCAAGCTTAGGTCCTCTGACTTAGGCTTGCTGGTTATACCCAAGCAAAAGCACGCCACATTCAGAGAGCGCTCTTTTAGCTTCATGGCCCTGACTCTCTGGAACTCTCTACCAGCCTTAGTGCGTGCAGCTCACACAGGGCAGGGATATATATACAATGTTTGTGCTGTTTTATTATTATCATCGTAGTTAGTCGTAGCAGCATCATGTCACGTACATAAACGATGTATTTGTGTCTTGTGTGGACGGATGAAAGCCGTCCGATTTTTTATCTGCTGTGTGAGACCGGTGAAAAGCCGGTCTCATAATATAGTCACATGAATGGGGTTAAAATCTCCATTCATAAAAACCTTCTGCAAAAGGTGGTCATCTCCCGAGTTAATTGATTGATTGACTGATTAATTGTTACTAATTGGGAGATGGTCACCTTTATAAAAGCCTGCAGCTGTCTGTGTCTCAACCAGCATACAATTTGTTTACCCTTGTGCCCTTTTGTTTTGTGTTTGTTTAAATCTTTTTTGTATTATTAAATAAAACACTAAGGCGTACGGCATCTCAGTGTCTCAGTTTGCTCCGCCATTCCTCACTGTTTGCAGTCTGTGACTCTGGTCTGATTTCACCACTGCAAGCCACCCTTTCACAAGCTCCCACAACTGCTTGCTTCAAATCAACTCTCAACACCCACTTGTTCTCTCTTGCCTTTAACCCTTTGCGGTCCATTTATTAAGTGCTTGTCACGCGTGTCAGGTCCAATTTATTTTCACATGCGAGAGTAAAACAGGTTTAAAAGGCAATGAATCACAAAAGCACACTCAGTACTGTATCACCAGCCAAGCCCCACCCTTTGTTCGCTGTCTTTTTCACATACCTCTTTACAGATGTGCATAGTGATAAATCCTCTCCTGATCACTCATTGTATTAGCAAACTCCTCAATAACGCAATCCAAGTCATTATTTTATTACTATAACATCTCCAAAAAGATCTGCAAATGTCTGTGATATTCTTTGAGCGCTGGATGCGGAGGCAGCTATCTGCTTTGACTATGTCCGTGTTATCTATGTGATGCATGGGGCTATCAGATACGCCCTTTTTTTCGGCTTCATTCGGCTCCTATTGGTCTCACTCAGCCATTGAAAGGTTTTCTTGACTTTTTCTGGAGAAAAAGCAAATAAAGACCTGTGCTTTACGTCTTTTTGATGATGTCGAACAGGGTCCGACTTCGGACTGGAAAGGGAAAATTATAACGTCAGACCAGGTTGGACCGCAAAGGGTTAATCCTCTCTAAGCCTGGTATCTGTTATTAGCTGTTGTCTAAATTGCTATTTCAGGTTTCTGACTCCATCTTATCTGTACGATTCTGCTTGACACACGCATCCATCCACAAATTCAGATAGCCTTTTCTTTAATGTATTATGCCTATATGTAATGTATTATGTATTGTTCCTCACTTGTAAAGCTCTTTGTGATGGTGCTCCACTATGAAAGGCACTATATAAAATAAATAGTGATTGATTGATTATTAATAAAATACGAGCGCAGCGGTGCAGTTTTGCCCCTTATGCTTTTGTTTTGTGTACTGCTTCCTGGATGCTCACGTCACCACCACCAGTCATCCTGTCACAGACAGTTCTTAGATATACGTTGTTAATATGCACCTTTTACTTGAACATGACAATTATAATTTATTTCCATGTGGACGTAAACCAAATATATGTCTGCCACTGCACTTTAACAATTCTGTTAATAGAATATCTGTGACAAGACCCAATTATCTCTCTGACATTTGTTACAGATTCATACATGGTAAACGTCCAGGCAGGGACTGAAGGAGGTGGGTCTCCAAGGTATGAGAAAAACTGTTTCATTTAAGGTAAAAGTGTCTGTAATAAAGCAAATGTTATGCAACATTTCAGAGGTAAATTGTGATACTAATTCTTAAAAATTGCAATGGAACAGTTTGACACTGTACATATGAACACCTCTAATATCCCCATCACCATGTAAATGTATTCTCTGCATGGAATAAGGGGCATCAAGGTTATCCCAGTGTAGATCCAACATGTTGAACTGTTTGATGATCAAATGACAAAGTAACTGAACCTTAATGCAATTTTAAAACTATTATCCGACTGTTATTAATGCTAGTGTTGCATTTGAGGAACACTTATATATCAATATAAAAAACATATACAGCTTTAGTATATCTAATCAACTTTGTTTCCAAATTATTTAAAAAGCATGAAACTGAGAATTGGAACCCCTCGAGAGCAAGAAGAGTGTATATTAGATACTATATGGGTCTTACTCTCCTTACATCTTCTGCTGCCCTCAATATTATACAATCTAGTTCTAATTCTAAGTAAACAGATATGGAGAGGCTGCAGCACAAATTGTATGTTACAAAGCTCTGGCCTCTAACTTCCTGAAATGTGGGATTACCATGAATTTAGCAGAATGGAGATAAATACATATTAGAGTGCACAGACACGAAAACCAATTAAGTAACACATGAACGTTCCATACTTCACTGATTTTGGAGAGGGTAAAATTAAACTCATTCAACATTTTTTCAGATCCAATTAATTGTCACAACCCTCATTTCAAGAAGAAAACAAAATGCATAAATAGGTGACTCTGGTACTGGCATAATTTCCACATGCATTGCAAATGAATGTAACATTAACTGTTATCTTGGACTTCTCACAACATGTGTTAGGAGGTGTGGAAGGTCGCCAAACTCAAGTATTAACGTAGGGTGGTCAAACGAAATGTTAGATTTCAACAAACAAAATAGATTATTACATTTAGTTTTAATGAAACAAATTCAGCTACTTGTTCTATCATCTTGGATTTGAGTTATGCCTTCTTGATTTGAACTTCATACTGAAGCTTTAAATTATATATATATATATATATATATATATATATATATATATATATATATATATATATATATATATATATATATATATATATATACACATACACACACAGTATCAGTCAAAAGCTTGAGTACACTTGCTGGAAACTAGGTTTTTTTTTCATAATTGACAATGTTTTACGTCGTATACGTTTCTGTAAATACTTGAAAATGAAAACAAATGTTACAATATGCAAAACAAAACATAAGGAGTATCAAAGCAATGTTCAAGAAAATTGAACATTGTCTCTAAATCTTGGATTCCTCAAAATGCTATGCTGGTTGAACTTGCCATGGACTTGATAAAGATCACCAACTCTGTCACCAGCAAAGCAACCCCAGATCATGACACTGCCTCCTCCATGCTTGACAGTGGGAACCACACATGCAGAACTCATGCGCTCACCCTCTCTGCGTCTTACAAATACTCAGCGGTTGGACCCAAATATTTCAAATTTTGACTCATCGGTCCATAAGACCGACTTACACTCCTCAAACGTCCATTTCTGTGTTTTTTGGCCCAGGCAAGTCTCTTCCTCTTATTCTGCACTCTTAACAATGGTTTCTTTGCAGCAATTCTTTCAGTTAGGCCAGCTTCACGCAATCTCCTCTGAACAATTGAGGTTGAAACATCTGTACTTCTAGTAGCATTTAGCTGAGCTTGTATTTCAGGGGCAGTTAATCTCCAGTTTTGCAGACTTGTGACTCGAATGAACTTATTCTCTGATTCTGAAGTCACCCTTGGCCTGCCTGACATTGTTCGGTCCTCATGAGTGCCAGTTTCTTCAAATCGTTTGATGGTCTTGGCCACAGCAGTTACAGACACTTGCAAAGTTCTTGTGATTTGTCTTAAAGATTGACTTTCATTTCTTAAAGTAATTACAGACTGTCTTTTTTTCTTTGCTTAACTGAGCGTATTTTGCCATTTTCTTCTCCCTTACATTCAGGAATGACAAACTTGTGCCTATGCTACCTATATTTATAGTAATCATGGACACTCACCTGTTAATAATAATTGTTGACAAAAGGTTAACTAGGTAACATGCTAGTTAACTCTGAGAATATCTAACAAAGACACTTTTATACTTAGGCCAGTGTTCTAACACCGTGTTATACACATTTCAGACTTTTAACTGACTTGGGCTTCAGACAGAAACCCCCTTGCTTTGGGTGACAATTTCATTGAAATTGACAAGATTTACATTTTCATTTAAAAATTACATTTTTGAATGCAATTCACTTATGATTATCAGCTTCTATAAGTACACATGTTATATAATGAAATATGAAGTGTTTATAGACAAGTTTATGCAGTTAAAAGCATAGATAATCATGAAAAACACCTGGTTTGACTGGTACTGTGTGTGTGTGTGTGTGTGTATATATATATATATATATATATATATATATATATATATATATATATATATATGATATATATATATATATATTATATATATATTACACAAAAATATCAGCACTACCAATAAAAAAATAATCTAAGCTAGATGGTGATTTTAAATTAAAAGGCTTAAAGTTTTACTGTACAAGCAAGCCTCCCAAAAACACACCTCTCACTGTGGGAAGACTGGCAAGGGTGGCATGTCACGCACAGTAGTTCTGCCAGTGCACTAAGTCTGTACTGAAGATAAATGTAACGTTTTAAAGGCATGGGATTTGTTTTATTATCAACACACAATGATTAGTCTTTTAAAAAATGAAATGTACCATTATGAAATATTTTACATATATTTTTACAATACATGTTTGAGGGTAAAAAGCCCCTGTGTTGAGACAGTACCAGGTGAAGCTCGCTCTGCCCTCCTACATCTCTGTTGTAAAAATGGTCATATTTCCACCCAAATATCTAAAAACCCAAGCATGGTTGGCTCTTGGTTTAATGACGATGCATTATAGACACCTTCAACAGCAAATAGTGCACATCGTACATCAGCCCTGATTGGTTTAGGTTCAGAGTAAAGAAAGGAAATGCTTTTTTTTTCACCTTTCTGTATATCCTACATACTAGGACCTACACTGGCAGAAAGCTTGAACTACTTCTCATTTATTATACAGCCATGAATCAAAGTAGACAAAGCTTGAATAAGGATAACAACAAAAAATGTGACGCCATGTACTTGTGGCAAACAACATTTTCACGCTGTCATCACTGACACATTTTTGCGAGGTGATGTTTTGAGATCAATATAGAAGATACTACAATACTATACCCTTCTTCAATTGCTATACTATACTTCTATTTTTTACTCTAAATTAACATTTAACAACATTTTTACCAGTTTTAAAATGTCAGATGATGATTTTTTTTTTTTTAATGACGGTTTTTAAAGGATAATAAAACAAAAAACATCAAAGTATGAGAATTATGATTATTAGGTATGTTTACCGAAGTATTTATACTTCTAAAAAATGAAGAAAGATTGTGCTTCACTGATTAGTATTCAATTATATGACGAGTTAAAAACTGCAAAGTTCATGAGCAGCACATTGCAGAACTCTCAACAGGCAGACTCGCCAGACCCTTGGTTTGCCCACCCTAGTTAAGGAATCTTACATATCCATAAACGAAGAGAACTTGGGCTCAACTTACGATGACTCAAAGTATTTCACATTCAGAAACAAGTCTGACTACATGCAAGGGCATATGACATTTGTCTAATATTGGATTTGTATGATTTAGAGTAGTACACACTACAATTAGTAAACATTGAGTTAAAGGAAGTTATTTCAAAGGTCATCCTTGTGGTTTATATGGATATCAATAATATGATTATTACTTTATCTAAGGTTAGATTTCTATCAGTTGATTGAATACTGTTTTATTATTATTTTTTTTCTTTTATCTCCTGTTTTATTATTATTATTGTTGTTGTAGTTGTTCCATTTAAATGGGCTACCAAATTAGGGTTAAGTGACAAAATGGAAAACCATTAAAAAGAGGATTAATGCTCTTGCTCTTCCAACTTATCAATTAACATCTTTTACCTCATTTATTTGAATTAAAGGTAATTCTTCTATAAAGGGACATTCATTTCAATCATGTTACTGCCTTCAACCGAAAGCAAAGAACTCTATGTCAGTGTAGAATAAGTTATAAATCAATTATAGTCTAATTACACAGTGCAGTTTTTGAAAATGGTAATTTTGTATTTCATGTTTCATTTTCTTCAGTCAGTCAGAGTAACTTGTGTTCAATGTTGAAATTCATTTTTTTCTGTTTGAATCAACCCTTCAAATTCTAAATATGAAATAACCCCTCAAATCCTATCACAATTATGTGCTTGAAATAAAACAAAACTCACCCATGTGTTGTGTCTAGGGCTTTGAGGTCTCTTCCCGGAATCTTATCAATAGATGTCTCCATGGGTGAGTGCATCAGTGCCAAACATGAGGCAATCGACTGGTTTGAATCCTCTCTGCAAACTGCAATTGAAGATTAAACACACATTTTAAAACACCAATGCTGAGTTATACTGAAGATAAAAATAAAATAAAAAACACCTGCTAGTGTTGGGACGATAATAACATTTTTGTATCACGATTATCAGCTGAAATTAACACGATAATTAATTTAGTGTTTTGAAATCTTAAAATTTCATGTAAACATGTAAATGTGTTTTTTGCTTCAGTGCTTAAACCTGCCTGCCCCCCCAAAAAAGTTCTAGCTAATATTAGAGCTTAGCAACCACTCATGCTCAATATGTTTTGTAATTTTTACATTCCTAAGAATGAGAGGACCAAGAAAGATGATTTTGTGCAGAATTACAGTGAAATTGGCACATGTCTCTTTAAGACCAGACTTGATTGTCCATTTTTTTATTGTTTTATTGTTTATAGATATATGTATATTTATAAAATGGGCCAGCTATTTTTTCCTTTTTTCTAAAATGTAAAAATAAACTTTTAACCTTACAAAATCATTTAAAAAAAAAAAATCATTTTACAGTAGCAGGTAAGGACATTAGAGTGCTCTCAGATCACTGAAAAAAATGCATGGGCTTACAAAAACAGCCAGGGGCAAGAACACAGTTTAACTCTTTACAACCTCAAGTTAAGTTTGATACATTTCACCAGCTTTCCAAAAAGAATGACACTTTGTATCAAATACAAAACAATGAACATAAACTGCTAAATAAGCATCACATTCCTGTGAATATCGAAAGCAGAAATATGTAGCTTTAAATAACATGTTTACACAGATAATCACGAATAAACTAAAATAAAACAGGTTGGCATCTCGCTTTCATCTTGGCAAATTTATCAACACCAGCCTGTATTAGTAAGTCTAATGTTTTTGATTGTCGGGTTTGCTTCCAATAACCAAAATATCGCTCAATCTCTCATCCCCAGTAGCTGTACGCAGGTATGTTTTGACCCTTTTCATGCACAAAAAGAACCTTTCATTTGCCAAACTAATACCAACATTTGCATATGGTGAAAATCTGTTAGAAAAGAAATCCACTAATTTTCATGTATAACATTGCCTAATCATTTCTTTCCATATAAATATATATTTTAAGAAATGTAACATTTTAAAACAGTAATTATAACAGTACATTTCAACCAGAGTGTATCTAACACTGTAGTCCACCACCATTTAAATATCATTTTTCGCTAACTTCTTTCTGGATCCAGGTTAGATTAGAAAAGAATGATGTTTGAAATACATATTTTATTAATTTTGGAAGTAAACTTTGACCATCTTATATGTGATTATATTATGTGTCTGGGAAGTGGAAGACATAATGTTCTTCACTCGCAGTCCCCCTCCCCCTACCTCCAATCCAAACAATGTCTGGGGGGGGGGGGGGGGGGGGTAGGGGCAACTGCCGGGGCCCCCTATAGGAAATGACGCCCCTGATTTACATAGAAGTTTGGGCTACATATAACAGATGCTACTAATGTATTCTTCAACCCTTCTATCATTATCATTAATGTGCTCATTAAAAATTGCCTGCAGCAAATTAACTGAAACATTGTTAATTGGAAATGTGGAAGAATTCAGCAATCACCTGCATACATCCAGTGGTTTGGTACACCTTGTGGTCGACAGTGTGAATATTAATTAGTTTACAAATATTCTGATAATTGTTCAATTTATGGTCCTGTAATGGAACAGGCTGATGAAATCAATCACACAAGGACTGTTTTAATATGTATACCAAACAACTAATCTTCTCCTATAACTTGAAACACTAATAGTATACACTATAATACAAACATTTTGTATAGAATGGTTTCCTGTAATTTAACATGAAATGTGTAGTTTTTATATTGTTATTATTTTCTAAGAGAAATCTAAATTGTGTAAAAATATAGATACATATGTTGAACTTCACCGTATGTAATTTTCTAGAAGCTAGGTATAATATTTTATATTATGTATACAAAAAACTTTAGGTTTAAAACAGAAATCATGAAATAACAGCCTCAAAGCTTAGATTAACCACTGCCCTTGCTTAAAACAAAAAAAATATAACACCCAAGATCTACTAAAAATATGGAAGCCTTACATTGGCACCTCGAAAAGAAGCTGCATTTTAAACTTTCAATCTTCATATAACCTTCTATAGGCTATATCTTGGGAAGTATTCAAGATAACTAATGCACATGGCATTTTGTATGTTTTCATTAAATATATTCCTGGTTGACAGACTGAAATCTGAAGAATATCTAAATAAGTCAAGCTGGAATGTCTATTTGATTTGATAATAAATTACCTGAAAACAAAATATTTAAACTTTAAGATTTTTGAGTTTGAGAGAAAACACCCCAGTTTAGATGAATGTGTTTCTTTGTTACAGATCTATAAGGTTGCAGACACTCCTCATTCCGTCAGTCAAAGTTTATTTTTATTTTTTTTAAACTGTTCAGATCGGACTTGATGGTACACTCTGAAACACATTACTACTCACTAATGTAAGTAAATCTTAAGGAAGTAAAATACTGCCCTTCTTTAGCACTGTGGTGAATGGACACCGATAAAACTGATTCTACTTTTATTTTTCTACTTCAACTGAAGTAAACCCATATTTCAATGATTAGGGAAATAATTTGAGTACAGATTGTCATCAGCTATAACATTAACGCCAGAGGTAGTAATAAAGATTGTGGTAATTAACATAGCCAAGTATCCAAATGATTAATAATGAACCACAGTAGTATTCTTAATAGGGTTACCCTCTGCAGTACAGCTATTCCTCTGAGGACATTGCATAGAGTGTAAATGTGCAGACCTGAAGGGTCTCTATCAGTTATAAAAGGAGTAAAATGTTTCCACTTCCATACCGTGAAGGTACAAAAAGTAGTAATCCGGAACAAAGTTACTTCATTTCTACCGATGTTCCATCTGGACCAAAGGATGAGAAGCACAGGGCCCTGAGTGCAGAGGGATTAATAGACCCCATCGTATCCTGAAAACTTTAAGCAAAAAAGGAATCAACCTCTTCAGGAGTACTGAAGGACAGCCGCTCCCCTCCATGATTTACTTTCAAAATAATAATAATAATAATAATCTTTATTTTTATATAGCGCCTTTCATAGTGGACCACCATCACAAAGTGCTTTACAAGATACTAGACTAGGGTGTGTGAACTATGCATCAGCTGCAGAGTCACTTACAGGACCCAAAAGACAGAGCACAAGGAGGTTAAGTGACTTGCTCAGGGTCACACAACAAGTCAGTGGCTGAGCTGGGATTTGAACTGGGGACCTCCTGGTTACAAGTCTGTTGCTGCTTTATTTAACCACTGGACCACACAGCCTCCTAGAGAGCTGGATATACCAAAAATTGTCCACTCCCTAGGAGTGAAGCTTTGCTCTCACTTCACCAAAGGCCCTCCTCTTCGCAGTGGTGATAGCATAGTAATCCACATAAAAGGAGAGCTTTTGACCCTGCACGTTGATCGGAGTGGATTTTCGAGCAGCCTGGGGGAGTCGTTGTCAATCATTATAACAAAGGCATTGAAATATCATGGTCATGGTTTACTGAAGTCCCGAAGGCCATCTGTGTATACACAATGTGTTTGATTTAAGTCCAGAAAAGGGTAATAATTGGAGTATGGGATCATGGCCTTCAGCCCCTTCAGGAAGCCGTAACCAGTCTGACGTTAGAGCAACGATTTCTGTCCTCAAGGTCTGCCATTTTATCCTGCATAGCATCAGTTCATTTTGTCTTTTTGTTTGGTGAAGATCAGCTGTGGTGATATCCTGCCTGGCAGTTAGCTGTCTCAGAGAGGAAGCAATATCAAAAACCTCCTGTTCAAGAATAATAGCTGTTTTAGTAACATTTTGAATCACAGGCCGTAAGGCTGTGTCATTTGCTTCCTGAACTGATCCAATAATCTGAAAATAATATAAAAGCAGCATAAATTGTTTGATTACAAATTTAAATTGCGAAGAGGTAGCAGAAGCTCTAACAGCAAGCAACCATCCCAGTGATAGAGTCACATGATCTCCTTAATCATAAATATATGATGATGCTTTAGTTGGTAAATTTATGGAATGCACTGATGGAAATGGTCAGTGTGATCTTTGATGCGTCTCCCGAATGCTTGGATTGTCCAGTGCTGTCCATTTTCTTTTCTTTTTATGATTTCAGGCGAATAAACCTGGCTTGTTTTGTGCTCATGTCATGTTCATACCTTCTGCAGATACTATTTCCGTCAGCACAGCGATTTCCCCAACGTTCGCAAAGTACCAGCTAACTTGCGAAAAAAAATTCTGCTTCATCATAAATCCCAGGGACATTAAATTTAATTAGAAATCGGAACTGCTACACATCATATTCCACACATACAGTGTGTACACAGAGAATGTGTTTTCCCAATGTTTCAATTAAAAACAAATTTTTACAGATTTTATCCCTATTTTAATATTTGTAAAATAAATATATTTTCTGGGACATTTTTTTTTTAAAGATAAATGAAAATGTGGAACACCAGTTATAAGTAAAACTGACTCATTGTTTACTTCTGTTCTATTGGCTCTTAAAATAGCTTTTTTGGCATTTACAGACCCCTAATTGCTTGAGAGTTGTAGCGTCAGATTGGGTCATAATATAATTCTGTGTATGAAAGTAACAGAAATGAAATATACAGAGGGGGATATTAAACCATTCTCCATGTCATCTTGGTTTCTGGTCACCAACTCCCCCACTGACAAAGAATTATTTTAAAAAGAGTCGTAAAGTAAATACAGCTTATCTTCACAATCGCTGAATGACTCTTTTGGCGCCACAACCCAGAGAGTTCTGGGTGCTTTGACATCTTAGACAGGAACCAGTCCATCACATAAATACAGACGGCAGGGGGCGGAATAGCATACCAATGGAGAATAAGGGGCCGCGTAAGTACAAGAACAACCAATGACAAACACTTCACATGGACTCAGGCACCGCCCAAAATAACCAAACTATCCAATCACATGGGTAAAGAGAACATTACAAAAGCATGAGTGCGACACTGAAATGGGGCTCCCAATATCAAATCCAAGGTTCTGATACACAAACCAGTCTTTGAACTGTGACAATCTGGAGATCCAGCCTGCGAACAGCTGGAACAGAGATACTGTTTTCGGACACTCTAATACGAGATAACTATTCTAGTGTTTGCCTTGGTGTGGGAGTCTGCTGCGTGAGACATCTAAAATCCTAAAGTACTTGTAATCAAATCTCTAACTTAGCCCTGACTGAAAGAGTTGGATGAACATTTGAAGTAGACATAAATTGAAATATATTCAGTTTATTGAGCACTAGCAGTGCCAGAGTTTGCTGTGGAATATCCCGGATGAAGAGTGCACATATTGCTGGAGGAATTGCTGTTTCAGTGGAATATCTAAATAGTTAATGACTAGTTCTTTGCAAAGACATTTCTTTTGTACCCTGAAGCGGAAACGAAACGCGAGGAAGGCAGACCATGGAACCTGGACCTGTTCTTGCCAGCAAGAGAGCTTTCTAGGGCCTGTACTGTTGAAGACACGGAACAGCTGGAGGAGGCAGCACAAGTCTGTTAAGCATTAAATGAGTAGTGTTTTAATCCTCTTATGAACTCGAGAATAAGCAGAACTGAAAGTAAAATTAATGTTTTGTTTTAAGTGGAATGTAAATAAAGTATTATTGCTTTCAATTCATGCTTTGAGTTAATGAACACTATGGTATTTGTTTTGAAGTGATTTATACAAATGGATGTGGGTTTTATAAGGCAATTATCATTCTGCATTAGAAACTAGAATCCAAATTTATCTGTTTTGTTAATAGATAATTCTCGATAGCTTGTCTGGACGCAAAGAGCGTCTTTATCTAGCAAGAGTGAGAATTGCCTTCTGAACCAAAACTATATATATATGAGACTGAATTAATGATGCTTTGATTATCAAATATTAACAAAAGTAAATATTTGTGTTACAAACGATATCCCTGTTAAGACTAGCCTTCGTCTTAAATAGCTGTCAGGAATGCATTTGTAACCTTAAGGGAATCTCCCATAATTGTGTTGAATCGCTAATTGCTAATCAACCAGCGGGAGTGGGGGGTGTCGTTATTTGAACTTTATTTTCTGTACTGTTTAGTTTAGTTAATTCTTCATTTCTGTATTATGTTAGTTTAGTTATTTCACCATTTTTCCTTTATTTAGTTTTATTTTTAATAAAACTGTTCCTTTGTATTCAGGAGAAGCATTGTCTAGTCTGATTATTTCAATAGAGGTCGGGTTCTACAAGACTTGAATTCAAAACAAAGTATTTTATTATTGCAATTTAAACTAGCCCAAATACAAACATACCTTGCACACTACAGAGTTATATATGCACAACTTGAGTATCTAAAAATAAAGTGTCTAATTTGAACCTCTTCATTCTAATTGTAGTGCTGATCACTCTGCCGAAACAGATTTAATTAAAGCACTCGTAAGGTTTTATATGAATTGTAATAATTTTATATACCCCTTTAGATGACAGAGAGGGGGGAAATCATTGAGGCTGTCTCTGCAGCATTGTCCGCAGCCAAGGGTGAATGTCTGCCTGGGGAGTCTAGATAAGAAAGTTTTTTTTGGGGGGGGGGGGCTAACTTTATTTCCTGGTTTTGATTGAAGATTACAACTACCTGGGTTGTGTAACCTGACCTGTATAGCAATGTCTGAAAACTGTAGTTAGTTGCTCGGAATGTGAGTCCTGAGTCCTGTAGATTTGACCTGCAGTATTTTCTGTTCAAGATCTTTCATGCAGCTTATGCATGTGATTGTATTCTGTACTGTCTTTTGGAACTGCTTTGTTTCTGAATTAAACTGTTTTGACTGAAAATTATCTGAAGAAGACTAACCTTTTATTTATAATAAGTAAAATGAACCTTACATACTAACTGATTTGATCCAGATGTGAAACCAGTGCCATTTTACTTTGCATTGTTAGTCTTGATCTGTAAAGAAGGGTTACTGCATCAGTCTGAGGTTTCAAGAAGAATTTGAATAACTAGATCCTGGACTGGGCAATTGTTCTATTGTTCATCTCTGTGATGATTTCATGAGATAATGCTATCCAATTTATACCAACTGTCTGCTGAAGGGTCCAACATGCTCAATTTGCTGACCCATATTTATATTTTACTTTTGTCATAAAAGCTACACATACCATGATAATGTAGCTTTTTTCTTACTGTCTGCATTGTTTTATGTTTTTATAACTCTCCACTGAAGAGTTTAACTTAGTACAGGATATTTCATTGTGTTTATCAGAGAATAATGATGCTGTTTTTAATTTCGTGCTCATACTCATGCAAGAAAACTTGGGGAGAGTGATACCTTGAGCGACAGCATTTATGTATCATTTAATATATGATTATAGGACGTTATATAATATATAGGGCTTCAACTTTTCGGTTCTTATTTACCAAATCACTACCTCCCTTTACATGTTAATTTGTAGTTGTTAAGATGACTGCAGCCTAACAGAGAAAAATACTTTTTTTTTTCTTTGCTATAAATCAAGGAGATTTTAAATCAGTACTGGGTATTTTATGCTGAAAAGAAAATCTGTAAGGACAACTCTTTAAACGATTGAAAATAACAAAAAGCACAACAACAAACTGGGCGACTACAAGAATGAAATCCAATTAGGATCAGGGATGAGAAATGAACATAATTTGTCACGTCTTTTTGATATAAAAATTAACAAAACAGAATCAGGCTCAGTCAAGATATGAAGGTAAAAAACAATGAGAGTGATCAAAAATAAAACCTGAAAACTTCAAGCCCTAATGATACAGAATCTTTTTCATTAAAGTGTTCACCCTGAAACATTTTAAACACATTGTGACAGGGTAGCTGATGTGGTGGCGTCAGGCCAGAATGCAGGAAGAAACCAAACACAGTACTGCAGGGCAAAAAGACACTTCAGCGCCGTTTATTTAAACAACAAAAATATCAATAAAAAAGGTTTAACAAAAACACTGCTCAAAAAAATAAAAATTTAAACAAAAATAAAATCACAAACAAAAACTAAACACACAGGTCAGGCTGGGCAGATCGCCTTCACTAGTTCTGTTTTCAAACTGCTCTCGCTCTGTTCTCTCCTCTGAACACCCACCCAGAATGCAGAGAGCTGCAGGCTTTTATTTACTATGGCAGAGGGATTATCAATTATCTCATTACCCTTTGACTACAATCTGCACAAGTTTTTTTAATGCATAACTGGCAGAGGATGGGCTGCCAGCCTCGCCTCTGCCAGAACACTTAAAACAAAACAAAAACACACGGCCTTCGCCGTCATATAGAAATACAATAAATAAATCATAAAACACAAAATACTAAACTGGACAGGGGCGGAGGGGTACCCTGTTCTAAAAAAAACAAATACAAGAACAGGGCTACTCGCCCTGTTACACCCATATACCAGGATTACTATTGAAAAAATCAATAAGGACACAAGTATGCAGCAAAACAGCAGGATCTTTATTTACAGTACAGACAGCAAATTGGCAAATTCGACTGTCATCACGACATTCAACAACACTCCTTACATCACCAACCCCTGAGTAGCTTGCAAGCTGTCCTTAAATACCCTCACAGACATACACAGTTGAAGCATTATAAATGCTGTACCCAATCAGAAGCCTAGCCTCTCCCCTGCCTCTGACAGGTGCACCCCTCATTCCCCACTTTCTCATGCTGCATCCATTAGTTTAGGTTGGGTGAGGTCTTTAGCATAGTCCCATGCATTGTGCTTACGTGTAAGTCCCGTGTGCCAGCAAATAATTACTAGCACCAAACAGTCTCAAGCAAGTCTCTGCAAGTTGCATGCTCTGAGCTCCGGTGTCGGATACAATAGTCCCAAGCGTACAAAACTTCCCAGTATGGTTTCCTTTTCCGACAATTGCTTTTTACATACGAAATGAAGGAAAGCTGCGCTTGCACATCAAAGTGAAAAAGAAAGACTTAATTTCCCAGTGTCCCTCCCTTTCACACAGTGGCACTGGAACAATGTTTTAAGTGGGGATGCTGAAAGCCATTGAACAAAACTGTAACCCCTGCATATGATGGGAGCCATGCAAAGCCAGGTGGTGCCACCGCACCCCCAGTTCCTGCGCCCTTGCTTTCACAACTGCGCTTGTACATTAAAGTGAAAAAGAAAGACTTCATTTCCCAGCATCCCTGCCTTTCACAGCTGCCCAGTTCAGCTCAATTAATTTGTAAGTTGTTCTGTAATTACAGAGGCCCTGTTGAACACACACAATAAAATATAGACAAATATAACAGTGCAAGCACTTTGTAATAGACATCTTAGTCGCCATTCTTTGCATTCATACATACACACACACACACACACACACACACACACATACACACACACACACAGTAGCTACATGTTTTACAGGAAGCCATACTGGGAAGTTTTGTATGCTGCATCTGACACTGGCTTGCACAGCATGGTCTGACTTGCATAAACGATCTCTAACAACAATCCAGCCACAGACACGCAGTTCCGCCCGTGCGTTTTCTTACAATATATCTACAGTGGGGTTTGTGGAAAAATTCCCCCATGCCATGACAAATCCATGGCACCTCGAAACATGGCACAGTTATTGTGCGGTGCAGCTTGAAGTGTAAAACCAATACTTTCTTTATTCAGCAGTATGTGCCAGAGAGCTTTTAGGAATGTAATGGGCTGTATACCATTTCCCCTTAAAGGTGGGGTGCAATGACATAAAAAGCCATTGTTCAGTGCAGCTAAACTTTGTATACATGTCCTGAAAGTTTTTCATATTCGTTACTTATAAAGTGAAAAAAAGGCAAATTTGCGGTTAGACTGTTTTCAAAAACCTTCGAGAACTCGACCCGGGAGAGCGCGCGTGCGTGACATCACACCAGGACATTCACTGCTGTAAATAAATCCAGTAGATGGAGGACAAAAGTGAAAGTGATGTTACCGGATCGGATGTTTTAGCACCTAAATAAAACAGATCAGAAATGTTGATCTTATGCTTCGTTTATATTGGCTTCACAATGTATAAAAAAAAGCGTGTTTACATTTGCACTTCTCGCTCTTCCGTGATTTGTTTGTCGGTACAGCAGCACAGGGCAGTTTTTTTTGTGTCAGTTTCAGGTTTTTTTTATTTGCTGTAGCATGTTAGTGGAATTTAGTTATTAATCAAACAATCTGAATGAAATTAATGTTTACTTAAATTGTATTACCACTGAATGTTCCCCAGTTACAGAAACCCCTCACTTTTGAAACCAAAGTAATGCCATTGTTCACAGCTGATATGTGTCGTTATTCCAAAGTGTTTCTTAAAGGAAAATAAAATGGTTACATTTTACAAAACCGGTAACAAAAGGCCTCAATCGCTTTTTTGTTTCTGTAACATTAACAGTTTATGATGATAACACACCTATATTTAGATAAAACGGAATATAAAAGTAATAATAAAATATTAAAATGTTACAATTAATTTGTAAAATTGGTAAATCTATAACTTAGTGCACAGGGTACAACATAGCGTACGAAAACTTTGATGGGATCTACAATCTCTGAACTAGTCTCTGTTCAACAATAAACAAACTCTGGCTACTTTTGACTTGCTTACTCTTCGGTATCGAACCCTGGTTCTGGTTCTGGTTTTCTCTCTCTCACTCACACACTTAAACGGTTAGGGGGGATTTCTGATGGGGGGATACAAGACTGATTACTGTATTTGTCATTTTGAACACATTTTTGGAAGATTTTTTTTTTCTTTTTCATGCTTTCATTCTTCTAAATCAAATCTTGCTTAATGAACTACTTTAAGATTTTACTTCAACTCTGTAGGCAATTGCTCAAGCCACTGCTGTCTGTAGCTGTGAAAGGGAGCCCTGTCACTGGTTCCTGCGAACTGAGACGCATTGATGGGAAACTGATTGGGAGTGAGGCTCATCAGCACTGAGCGGATCACTTGCTTTGTTCACATCGAGGAGGAGAGCGTCTGCTCTGTAGGAGCTACTACATAGAACCCCTCGACTGCAAGACGGTGTTTGTGAAGGCTGCCAGGCCTTTGTACAGCAGTATCGAAGCTGTGCTTTAGTGCGAGAGGTCTCGGTTTCGCACCCGCCCTCCGCCTGTGTGTGGATTGCATCACCCTGTCTGATGCTCCTGCCTGCGTTAATCGAGAACGCTACAATATTTTTTACTTTAAACATTCTTTACATTTTGAATCAGGTAAATTATTTCATAGCTTTAACACGGGCTGACAGTGCGCAGAACTATGGAGGATAATTCGTGCCAAAATTAATAAATAAATAAACAAACACTGAAATGCATTACATTTATTTAGTTTTTTTCATTTTGGCACAATCTTTTCATTCTAGTATTTCTCAATGAACATCAATCACACTGGAATGCCAGGACAATCCGTTAAGTAAACTGATGAGCTAGTAACTGTGCCTTGGAGGTTGTGTAGGGGTGTTGACTGCAGTTGTATAATGCTTGCAAGTTGCAACCTTGTCTACATGCGGTCTAGTCATTTTTCCTTTTATAAAAGGAAATTGGAAAACGGGAAAAAATAACTTATTTTTTGTTTTAGCTGTGAGCAGAGAAATAAAAAAATAAAAATAAACACAAAGTCGTTTTCCGATTTTATAGAATTAAATGCAAACATGATTTTTGGCTTATTTCATCATCAGGTTTGTGTAGTGTGTTAAGAATGTTACATACATGTCATTCTTTTAGGGTTGCCAACTTTCTATTTGTCCAAAACCGGACAAAACCAGGAATGCGAGCAAAGTAATTTGGGGGTGGGGGTGGTCATGGTCTGGTTCGTGCTGATCACAAAACCAGGAATGCAAGCTAAGCGATCAGAGTCAGGGAGGGAGGGAGGGGTGCTGTGTGTGATTTTTTTGTTGTTTGTTAATAATAGAAGCACAGTAATCGGATTCCGCTAAGCACTAAATGGCAAAAAATAACGCAGAATACATTTCAGTGTAGTTCTCAAACTTAACGGACCGATAATAAAAAAGAATAAAAAAAACATTTGCACAGTGGACTGGCTCAGCAAGAATGGAACTACCAAAACGGCAATGAACAGTGAGTAAGCAAGATTCACAAGAACCAGACTTTTGCTGTCTGGTCAGTGGTTCTAACCATACATGGTAGAAATTCCCTTAAAATCAAACATTGGCAACGCAACATTCTTTATATATTCATTTTGTTGTTGCCAAACAATATGTCCTGCATCCCACACTGGCCCACTAAAATATAAACTGATTTACTTTTATATACAGTAGTTGTAATTCACCCCAAAGACCTGGGGCTCGTTTGTATATCATAGAATATCGTACTATATAGCATTACTATATAACATTGCTTGTGCAGATTGCAGGTAATAACTGATCGAAAGACCTGTCATATCTGCACCTACGATCTCGCAATATAGAAATGGGCACCCGGTTGTTGTCTGTGCAAAAAAAAATCTCACTGAGCTCAAATGAGCTGTGTGACGGACTAGTATTGCTGGAAACGGGCGGGACTAGTGGCATACAAGGTTCCCATTTCAGGAAGTCCTTTGCTTGGCTATGCAGTTTACAATGCTTTTAACTGTTTTTTTTTTTTTAATTAGTTAAATGTTCACCTATTTAGCAACCTCTTTTTGAGGATGTTAATTGGAATGGTTTCTTCAGCCGTCAGTTCTCGATTCTACGCCAGCAGACCAGACAATCGAACTCACCAGCAGCAATGTCCCGACCTTCCAGTATGATTGACGCTCAGTGAGAAATAGAGTGAAAAGATTGTGCCAAAGTGAAAAAATAAATAAATAAATAAATAAAATAAACAAATAAATGTAATGTATTTTGATTTGTATTTATTTATTTCGTTATTTACAGTATTTATGTATTTATTTCCTTATTTATTTTTTTTTTTTTTTAATTTTGGCACGAATTTTCCTCCATAACACAGCAAGCTTCAATATGAAAGCTGAAAATGTATTTCAATAAACAACACGTTTTTAATAAATAAAAAAAAAAAAAAAAAAAAAACATTCCAGCCTATTTTAATAAAGCAGGCTTCTGTTATTTTGCAATACCACGGCTTCAGATTATTACCAGTGCTTAATAATAGTGACAACATTTTATTTAGAGTTGTTGTTGAACTTAAACCCGTTCATGGCCCCGCAGCAACACGAACCTACTCCTTATCTTTAAAAAATACACAAATTACCATTTGAATATAATTTAACTAATAGAGAATAAAAACAAACGAAACTAACAACTACCTAGCCACCTAGCCTGTATTTAATGAATCATTTTTTGTAGTCTCCACAAACTGCCCAGCATCTTCTGTTGCAGTCACACCACTGCTAACATTAGCTGTTGTAAATAGTGCAGAGCGGACTGTGTGTCAAACCAATGTTCCTGTTTATTTTATTTATTAATGTTGGACTTATGGTGTCTTCTGAATGACTTTAGGTTGTTTTTTTGTTTTTACATTTTAAACTGTTTAAAGGCAAAACCACGACAAAACATAGAATAGTAGTGTGTTTACAGTGAGCAAAAGAAGCAGAGTGAAAAAATGTATAGTTTGCCTCCCCTGTGCTTTATGGGTTAGGTGCCTATGGTCTCAATCAAGTCACTGTTCAACAGGAGAAAAATATACTAAAGTCTCACAAAAATCTAAAAGTTTCTGATGAGTCTGCTACCAGACCTGTCTCTGTGGCTGTCGTCACAATGGAGACACCTGATACTGCATTTCAGTTCCTTATGGATGGCACCTCAATTTAAAGAACTTGTATAAATTAACTGTGCACGAATTACATTTGAATTCTATACTGGCAAAAACATTTCACAGTTTTAAAAAAAATATACCACCACCTCCACCACCACACACACACACACACACATTTTTTTGTAATTTCTACACAAATCATAGGAATGGACCTGGGAGAGGCTATTTTGACAGAAGTCCTCATGGAGTTATAATAGGGCAGACAGTGTTGGAAGCCTGAAAGCTATGTGTACACTTGTTTGAACTAAGACTACAACCATAGCTGTCTGTTTTTTTTTTCTTGTAGAACAGGTCTGAATGTCAAGTTAAAAGCAGAAAAATGACATCATTAGTAACAATATGGCTGGTTTTAATGTAATGTTTTTATTTTTATTTTTTTATGAAGTAATTAAAGATTGGTATTAATCAGGGTCTATGAAACTAGTCAATACTACCACAATCACACAAAATCAGCCAACAGTGATTTACATGTTCTACCAAGCTAATGGGAGACTCAACACCCCATAATGTGCTAAAGGATAATTGTTATACAGCAAGTGGTGTCCAGTACCTCATTATCTAATAAAAAATAGGCTTGAGAGTCTTAATCCCCTCAGACTGACTTGGTGTTTTTCTTGCATTAAAATTAGTATACAGTTGTTATTACATTAATCCACAAATCTGTGCTTGAGAAACAGCATTGAAAATAGTTTTATTTAATTAAGTCATAAAATCACAAAGAAAGCTACTAATTGTGCCCAACCTTCATTTATTTTCTTTTAGAATTAAATTAATGCTTTTCTTTATTAATTGCTTCACATAAACCATGGGTTTAGGCACCTAAGGAATTATGTTACATGGTTCCAAATACTGTCAATCAAATGCATGCATGGAGTACAAAGCACTCAATTAGAGGGAAATCCTCTGTAGGTGGCTGACACAAAACCTGAACAAGACCCTGTGTTTAATGTGCAGTGCCATATGCTAATTTAATGCAAAAATTGGCCAGCGATAAAAGGGCACAGGAGATTTTTAAAGCAGTGCCACCAGAGATGGCCATGTGCAGTACAATTTTATGAAACCTAGACTAATGATTTGTTTAACTTTTAATCCAAAAGGCCTTTAACCCACCTACAAAACAAAACAAAACTTTAAAAATATCAATACTAAAAATAAACTTAGAAAAGTCTGAGAGAAATAGTTTGACAAGAAGTTGTTATCAATGCCTCTGTGTTGATGTGGTCTTTTTGTGTTAGAATATCTAACCAGAAAACCTTGAAATTCAATTCCTTTCCATGAAAAAGCATAGGAGAGTTACTAACAAAGCAGACACACTCCAAATGAAACACAAGGACTGTACCTTTCCAGTAATTACTGATTGAAATATAATAATGACCTGCTACGGAGGTCCAATGGCCACACCTTCTATAATGCACATTGCACTGTACAATACATGCATTCTTATTGGTCTACCTCCTTCCTATATATTAACATGTATAGGAATTTAACAAGTTTTACTTGTTCCTAAGCTGTGCCTTAATGGTCAAGGCATTACTAGCTACAAAAACATTAGGCGGAGCAGCTGATTGGTTAACAAGAAATAATTTAAAAAACAATATTTAAAAAAAAAAAAAAGGGGGGGTTACAGGGTAAAAGATCTGTACCCCGACTTGGTCCATACACCTGTAAATACTATTCGTATGTGTAAAACTGTGTAATGGTGACTTCTGTTGCTTTTCCTTATGTCACTCTCTGCAGTTATGGCCAAAAGTTTTGCATCAACTTGGAATTTTAGGATTGATTATGTAATCAAATAAACTACAAAACGATATCGCAAAAGTCTACCGGAAGCTATAATAGTAGTACAACACACCCTCGCTATGAGAAACCTGTTGGGGTCCAAGCCTTCTGTTCGTTATATCGAGGAGTTCGTTATAGCAAAAGGACAATCAAAATGAAAGATAACCTGTTGGAGTAAGTTAATGAGATGAGATTATGAATAAAAGTAGAATTGCATGTACCTGTTTGTCTCATGTAAGCAGTATTCTGCCTTTGCTTTATCCTATTTGTTAAACAATTAAAACACCGTACAAAAAACAAAAATCCTGAATTGAAGCTGAACTTTTATTCAAAATCAATCTGACATGAATCGTTTCAAAGTGCACCAAATCTTAATCCAACATACAAGAATCCCAAACTGAGTTTTTACTCCAAATCAACCGACATTAAAATTTTGACATGAGAAGTTAATCAGATCCTCAAGTTTTTTTTTTGTTTTTGTTTTTGTTTTTTTAATCAATTTTGCTTTGCCGCATGGTTGTTGAACAGGCCAAAAAACTGTGCTTTTTGACAACCTATATTCACGAGAGAGATATGCCTGTGTTACTGCTTTTTTCAAACGATCTATGCAGTTTCTAGCTTTGTTGCAACATTAAATTATTTTTGTTTTGGAGAGTGAGCTGTGAGCATGTTACAGCGTGTATTATTTATTAAGCCAAAAGAGTTGACTTCACTGCAGGGGTGGCATCCCGTGCGTACAGACCAGGATGTTGACATTGTGTGTTTATATTATCTTTTTTTAAATGTTTCTATTTGGGGTTTGTTATAATGAAGGGCATTATAGCAAGGGTGTATTGTGTGGGGGGAAAAAAGCATAATCAACAAGTACAGAGAGACATCATCTGTAATTGACAAACCCAGGGCTGGAAGACCCAAAAAGCTGTCTAACAAGTATGAGCAATATTTGAAGATAATGTCCTTAACCCTGTGCCACCTACTAGGAATAACTATAAATTGTGCATGTATCCAACAACGTTCTATTTAAGCACTAGTAGTTTTATAACCATTAATCACAAACTAAAACCCAATATATTAACAGAAAGGTATTGAGTAGATCTTTCCAATGGTATCTTATGATAGCATATTGTTGTAGGGTGTTTTATAGATTTTGTCTTATATGCAACACCTCAAAGAAAATACTGAAATATGAAATATTTAAAAATTGTGCACATTTTCATATTTTCCAAACGATATACAAAAAAAGTTAGAGCATATTGGAGATGTGCAATTTTATGCAGATTTCAAATACTTGTTGCTTGTACAGTTGTAGAGTTACATAAGGTTTTGTCACACAAAAGAAATGTGCATAAAAGAGCCAATATGGCAGATGAAGAACTG
Source organism: Polyodon spathula (assembly GCF_017654505.1). Lineage (NCBI taxonomy): Eukaryota > Metazoa > Chordata > Actinopteri > Acipenseriformes > Polyodontidae > Polyodon > Polyodon spathula. Next base: position 57,974,507 of record NC_054535.1, on the reverse strand, counting down.
AAGGTGAAACTGAAGAAACCTGGAAATATAATATAATCCCGTTTGTGATTAAAGTTAATTATTTATGTGTAGAGGTCTCAATATGTATGCCACACAAGATGTTGAGTATGTTTATTATTATTATTTTTATTTCTTTATTTATTCATTTTTTAAAAAGAAGAAACTTGCGAATACTGTATAGGGTAATGTGGCAGAGCAAAGCTCTGCCCTTTAAATTGGCAGGGATGGGGTTAACTTCCCCTACCTGCCTGGGTTTATTATGTTCAGGTGGCTGGGGTTGATTAGTTGATTAGGTTGATTAACGATCAATCAGCGCCCAGCCACCTGATATAAAAGGAGGCCTCTGCTTCTCATTTGGGGAGAGGGAGCTGAGGAAGCAGGTTGGTTTTTTTTTTTTGGTTGTTTAGAAAGTTTGAATCCAGTGAAGGCATTGCCCAGCCTGGAAACTGTTATTTTTGTAAGTTTTGCTTTTTATCTTTTTTGTGTTTAAATTGCTTTGTTTTGGCCCTTGTGCCCTTTCATTTTGTGTTTATTTATAATAAAATAGTTATTTTTTTGAACTGCAGTCTGTCTCTGGGCCTCTATCCACTCGCCAGCCTGCCACATTTGGTGTCAGAAGTGGGATAGCGCCACCTAGAGGCTCAGAGCAGTATTTTTGTTTTGTTTTGTGGAATTTTTGGGATAATTTATTTAAAAAAAAAAAAAAAAAAAAAAAAAAAAAAAAATGGGAAAGAAGAGCAGACAGCGGCAAAGGCAGGAAAAGCAGCAGCAGCTGAAGAAATGTAAGCTGCTGCAGCCACCGCTGGAGGACCCGGCCAGCCTCTTCCCCTGGTGTTCCTGGTGTGGGAAGGAGGACCATCGTTGGCGGTCCTGCCCAGACGTGCCACCGGCAAACTGGTGTGGCCGGTGTGAGGAGGATGGCCACAACTGGGCAGGATGCCCCTACAACCAGGCCCAGGAAGAGGTGCCGTGTTCACCCCGGGCATCAGGGGCCACCCCACTACCTCCAGCACCACCACCTTCACCACCGTCCCAGGAGATCTGGGATTGGTTGATGCACCCTGAGGCAGACCTCGTCCACGATCTCCCCATAGTTATCAACACGCTGTGGCGTCGAGATGGGGAGAGGTGGGAACAGTGGGAGGAACAACACCACCCGGCCTCCTTCCCAGAGGTTGCCCTCATGGTGGTTAATTACCTGGCGGTAGACATGGGAGATGCCCCGGTCACTCCAATAAAGAGGGGTGAGCCGCCTTCCCGAGAGCCAGAGAGGGGTGAGCCGCCTTCGAGAGCCAGAGAGGTGTGAGGAGCTGCCGTCGCGCCTAGAGCAAGAGAGGGGTGAGGAGACTCCGTCGGTCCCAGAGCCAGAGAGGGGTGAGGAGCCGCCGTCGCTCCCAGAGCCAGAGAGGGGTGAGGAGCCTGCCGTCGCTCCCAGAGCCAGAGAGGGAGTGAGGAGCTGCCGTCGCTCCCAGAGCCAGAGAGGGAGGAGGATCTGCCGTCGCTCCCAGAGCCAGAGAGGGGTGAGGATCTGCCATTGCTCCCAGAGCCAGAGAGGGAGGAGGATTTGCCGTCGCTCCCAGAGCCAGAGAGGGGTGAGGAGCTGCCGTCGCTCCCAGAGCCAGAGAGGGGTGAGGAGCTGCCGTCGCTCCCAGAGCCAGAGAGGGAGTGAGGAGCTGCCGTCGCTCCCAGAGCCAGAGAGGGGTGAGGAGCTGCCGTCGCTCCCAGAGCCAGAGAGGGGTGAGGATCTGCCGTCGCCCCCAGAGCCAGAGAGGGAGGAGGATCCGCCGTCGCTCCCAGAGCCAGAGAGGGGGGAGGATCTACCGTCGCCCCCAGAGCCAGAGGGGGGTGAGGAGGCTGTTCTTCCTCAGATCCAGAGAGGTGGAGGCGTCGCCCCCAGAGCCAGAGAGGGAGGAGGATCTGCCGTCGCCCCCAGAGCCAGAGAGGGGTGAGGAGCCGCCGTCGCCCCCAGAGCCAGAGGGGGGTGAGGAGCCGCCGTCGCCCCCAGAGCCAGAGGGGGGTGAGGAGCCGCCGTCGCCCCCAGAGCCAGAGAGGGGTGAGGAGCCGCCGTCGCTCCCAGAGCCAGAGAGGGGGGAGGAGCCGCCGTCGCCCCCAGAGCCAGAGGGGGGTGAGGAGCCGCCGTCGCCCCCAGAGCCAGAGGGGGGTGAGGAGCCGCCGTCGCCCCCAGAGCCAGAGGGGGGTGAGGAGCCGCCGCGCGCTCCCAGAGCCCGAGGGGGAGGAGCCGCCGCCGCTCTCAGAGCCGAGAGGGGGAGCCGCCGCCGCCGCTCCAGAGCCCGAGAGGGAGGAGCCGCCGCGCCGCTCTCAGAGCCCGAGAGGGAGGAGCCGCCGCCGCCGCTCTCAGAGCCCGAGAGGGGGAGGAGCCGCAGCGCTCTCAGAGCCCGAGGGGGAGGAGCCGCCGCCGCTCTCAGAGCCCGAGGGGGAGGAGGGAGCCGGGCCGCCGTCGCCGCCTCCGCCACCAGAGGGAGCCGGGCCGCCGTCGCCGTGCTACCTTGGAGATTCGGGGCCCCCTCAACCAAAGAAGGCTTGGGGGCTCCGACATCAACCCCGCCCACCACCACCTACCATAACAGCCCACCCAAGGGACATAATTGGACTCGAGGAGGGTGGGGGGAAGGGGGGAGTTGGCCGATTGCGGCCGGTGTACGTTGTACATGGGGGGAGGTGTGTGGCAGAGCAAAGCTCTGCCCTTTTTAAATTGGCAGGGATGGGGTTAACTTCCCCTACCTGCCTGGGTTTATTATGTTCAGGTGGCTGGGGTTGATTAGTTGATTAGGTTGATTAACGATCAATCAGCGCCCAGCCACCTGATATAAAAGGAGGCCTCTGCTTCTCATTTGGGGAGAGGGAGCTGAGGAAGCAGGTTGTTTTTTTTTGGGTTGTTTAGAAAGTTTGAATCCAGTGAAGGCATTGCCCAGCCTGGAAACTGTTATTTTTGTAAGTTTTGCTTTTTATCTTTTTTGTGTTTAAATTGCTTTGTTTTGGCCCTTGTGCCCTTTCATTTTGTGTTTATTTATAATAAAATAGTTATTTTTTTGAACTGCAGTCTGTCTCTGGGCCTCTATCCACTCGCCAGCCTGCCACAGGTAATGTGACAGCCTGCGAGCAGTGACGTCAGGCCAGATACAGGAAACAAAACAAAGACACCAGTACTGCAGTTCAAAAGACACTTGCAGCGCCTTTTATTAAAGAACAAAAAAAAAAAAAAATTTTAACCAAATTAAATCCTCACAGAACACAAAAATAAAATGGCAAACAAAAGCAAATCTTAAACACAAAATAACCCTTACGGTCCAGCTGGGCAGTAGCCATCGCGGAACCTTTAAGTTATTTTATTTTATTTTCTAAATCAGATTATTCTGCCTTTTATTGCAACTGTAGAGGGGAAATTGTAAAGGGGTACTTGAGCTGAAACATCCAATCAGAAGGGGTACAGTTCTAAAAAAAAATTAAAACTACTGATTTTGAGGATAAAGTTGCATGCAAGTTCTTTTTCAATATTTAATTACTTTGCCAGTGTTCACTAGTTGATAAAATGGGGTATGGTTTAACTTTAATTAGTCAGTAATCTACTGTTATTTTTTAAAGGAGAAAGGCCTAACAGTATTTTTTTGTTTGTTTTTACAGTATTTATTATGCTAATCACTGCTAATATTAATCTTCTTGCTCCTTCCTCCGCTGCTGACACTTATTTCCTTCCATCCCAAGAATCTGCTGAATCCTCTGAAACTCTCAGAATGTGTCTCTTCATCCCCTTACTGGTACTCTCTCATCTTTGGTTGATGATGCAGTGACCCTCTACAATGCCACTCTTACTCAGATCATCAACACCATTGCCCCACTTACAACCAGAGGTCAAGAAGGATTGCAACTGCCCATGGTACACCCTCAAACTTAGATTGCTTAAGCCTGCCTGCCTGCTTGAGCACAAGTGGAGGTCATCTGAACTAATGGTTCACAAAGAGATCTGGACCGACCAGCTCGGTGGCTACAGACGTGCGCATGCTGCTGCTGGGGTGAAGTAATTCTCTGAAATCATAACTATGGGACACGGTAAACCCAATATTCTCTTTAAAACCATTGCCCAAATCCTACATCCAGCCACCGAAAGATCCATCTCCTGTTCATCCTCCTCTCTTACCTCTCTTCATGATTTCTCCTCTTTCTTTTGGAACAAAATTGATAACATCTTTTTCTACACTCTCCTGCCACAAACCCAGTTTACTACTTGACCACCTTGACTCATCACCGGTTGCCCCTTCTGCTCTCTTCTCCTTCTCTCCTCTCTCCATTACTGATGTTTCCGGCCTTCTGTTGAAATCAACTATTGCCACATGCCCCTTGGACCCCTGGCCGACTAATCTTGTCCATCTCTGTGCTTCTGATCTTGTTCCTTCTATTATGCACATTCTCAACCTGTCCCTGCATTCAGGCTTGATTTCTGCTGCCCTCAAGCTTGCCTGAGTTACGCCAGTACTCAAAAAACCCTCCCTCGACCCAGTTGTCTTATCTAACTACTGTCTGATCTCCATTTTCTCTCCAAAACTCTCGAAAGGGCTGTAGCCAGTCAGCTAATGAAACATCTCACGGATAACAATCTGCTTGAATCTCTGCAGTCTGGCTTCTGGGCATATCACAGTACTAAAACTGCTCTGTTCTGGATTGTAAATGATCTCCTGCTTAATGCTGATGCTGTTGCTCCCTCTGTGCTTGTCCTTCTTGACCTAACAGCTGCTTTTGACACCATAGATCATAGCATTCTTCTTGACCGCCTTCAGAAGTATGCTGGGATCTCTGGAACCTGTCTCTCTTGTATGTCGTCTTACCTATCTGGACACATGCAGTCTGTTTTCTATGCTGGATGTAGTGGTGTCGCACCCAGTCACTTGTGATGTCCCTCAAGGGTCTGTTCTTGGGCCTCTTTTCTTCAACATCTACATCAATCCTTTGGGTCACCTCATCCGCCAACATAGCCTCATGTTTCACACCTATGCCCAGCTCTACTTAAAACTCGTCCCTCTGCCATGGTCCAGCTCACGGCTTGCATTCAATACATCGAGGCCTGGATGTCTGCTAATTTTCTCCAGCTCAACACTAGCAAATCAGAATTCCTTCTAGTAGACCTAAAACTCAACTTAAGAATCTCAATATAGTTGCCCTGAACCTTGGAAACTGACTGCTGCTGCCTTCCCCCACAGTACGAAGCAATGGTGTACTTCTGGACAGCAACCACTCCTTTGATGCCCACATCTCCTCCGTGGTCAATCTTCCTTCTACCACCTTCGAAACATCTCCAAAGGTCATCCCTACCTTTCCCTCTCAGATGCGGTGACACTGTCATGCATTTGTCTCCTCTCAACTTGACTACTGCAACTCTCTCAATGGCGGTCTTCCAGCAAGTGCCATCAACCAACTGCAGCTAGTTCAGAATGCCACTGCCAGGATCCTTACCAGTTTTAAAAAAGTGAAAACATCACCCCCCCATCTTGCCGAGCTGCACTGGCTACCTGTAAAGTACAGGATTACTTTGAAAATTCTCCTGCTCACCTACAATGCTCTTTATCACACAGGTCCTGAGTACCTCTTCAACCTGCTGACCCTCTAGTCCTTGCCCGCAAGCTGAGGTCCTCCAACTTTGGACTACTTGTTATCCCCAAGCAAAAGTGCACCGCATTTGGAGAACGCTCATTTAACTTCATGGCTCCGACTCTCTGGAACTCTCTCCCAGCCTTGGCGTGTGATGCTCCCACCATCGCTTGCTTTAAATCAACTCTCAAGACCCATTTGTTCTCTCTTGTTTTCTATGATCTTTAAGCCTGATATCTGTTATTAGCTGTTGTGCCTTTGCTACTTCTAACTTTTAAAAATATATATATATATATATATATTTTATTCTCATGATTCTATACGACATATGCATTCACAATGTTCTAGAATTTTCACATCCTAGCCTTTAATGTATTAATGTATTATGCATTGATTTTTATTGTAACTTGTACTGCACTGTGATGGTGGTCCACTATGAAAGGCTCTATATAAAATAAAGATTGACTGATTGATACTAAGTAGGAAAAACTTGCTAATACTAGAAACACATCCAGGTCTAGCAACCAGCTAATTTGTGGTAATAGTTTCCCTGAAAACGATTTTCCAGAAGAACATGCTGAAAACTGCATTTCTTCAAATAAAACTGTGAAAGCAATCTTTTATTTTGAGGTAAAACATCTTAAATGTCAATGACACAAACAAGTCTGTATATTTTTACGCATGTAGGTCTGTCTTTCAAGATTTAAATGAAAGCTACATTTTCCCTCAATTATGCGTGTTCTGTATGTATTCACAATGAATATCAAATCAGTTTATTTTCTTCACTGCAGAATCGTTTTTGATCTGTAGTGTGTTGTTTAGCTTTGGGATGCCAACAGCTCAGTGTTTACAAAAGAGCAATAAGGATTCAAATGACCTTGTAGATGCATTGCTTTTTATTCTCTAATTAAACCACACAGCAATTCTGTCAAAGACTAAACAAGTTATGTTATTAGTTTGAAGCAAAAGGGCCCTGCTGCCATGTTAAGTGAGATCTGCATCACATAACCCCACGATAAACCTCACCCATAACTTGAATACTGACTAAAATAAATGGTGCTCCTGAAGAGCAGATGAAAGAGAGCAAACAACACTGGTATGCATTGAGTAAATATGGTGCAGGTCCAGAGTGTAATACACATTTCCAATCAGCCAAAATATCCTAGAGCTGACCTTTAAAAACTTTCAATAGTAAGTATGCATCAAACATTAGGTTATGTCTCTACAAGGGCTGATGACTTATACAAGGAAAATAAACAGTATTCATAACTCACATAGGAAGTATATCAATTATCTTGCCAATCTGACACCCGATGAAAAGAGCAGCACAAAGTAGAAAATGCAGTACTTCATTAAGATTCATTCTGCACATTCACAGAACTTAATTAGTGAAATTAATTTCCTTGTTAATGATAAAAAGATTTTTTTTTTTTTTTCAACCAGCTACAGTACTTGAATGCAGTTTGCATAACAACTTGTCATCTTTCACTTATGGTTAGTTTCTTAAATCACAAGACTGGTTAGTTTCTTAAATCATTGCAGGGGCTTTAAAGAGAAAATTGGTTTGGGTATAAAATGTCAAAGGAACCTCAACTAGTGTATTCCCATGTAGTTTAGATCCGCATTATATGTTTCCTATTTCATTCATCATATCCTTTAAAGCTCTGGGAATCATGTCTAAATCAACTGCAATCATGTATTGAGTTGGACCACCTTGCCCTGATCACAGCCTTGATGTGACATGGCATAGACTCCACACAGTGCTTGAAGGTGTCTGGGATGTTAATCCATTCAAGTATTAGTAGTTGGCAGCTGGTGCAGAGAGTTAGAGTAGGCAGAGAATTTTAATGAAATTAAAATTGGATTACGATCCATTGATTTTAGTGGACATTGAAGATGGCTGAATGAAAGTGGATGAGTGCATTATGGTCTTGAAAGTAGACATCGCCACCAGGGAGCAGCATTGAACTTCGACAGCTTTATAGTGCTGCAGGGATCACTTGTCACATCGCACGATAAAAGTAACTTGCCTATTTAATTCAGGGGGTGCCATATTCAATCTGGTGAACAGGTACTAATAAAGTGTATCTATCTATCAGAGAGAGAGAGAGAGATAAATGCATTTCTGAGGAAAAACAAAATGACCCCTAGCACTTAACCACCATTATGCAATTTGGACAGTCCTGCTGAAATGCTTTCAGTCTTAATCTAACCATAACCTATATTTGGGAAGTTCTTGTTCCATTGGGCTTTGAGGCTTACCGAAGCGGTGCCGCTGATCTTCTGGGAAGTCCAGGTCCAACATGAGGTCATCTTCATCCAGCTCACAGGAGCCAAGGTTATTTAAGACATCCTAGTTGTAACAAGAAGGGAATATATATATATATATATATTAGAAATACAAACTTAATACCATGCTTTTAATTAATACCATGCTTTTATGGTAAAACTATTTTAGCAAGGTGTTCCCATGGGGGCATTCTGTTCATCAATATTTACTATGGTGTCATCTGTGCTTGACTTAGATTTAGGATTTAGCCAGTTGGTAACCTACTATCTTTTGTATCTGTTATGACTGTTGTTCCAGTACTTTGCCAAATGTTTTGCCAAGTTTGATGGGCATAAATAATTTTTTTCAGAGTACCATTCTTAAAGAACTTTCAATTGTTCAAATATGTAATCACTGTTTTTATTTTTAACTTATAGTATATGATCATCTGTAACAGGATGGAGTGTGTGGTGATCTCAGACCCAGAAGAAACATTCAGTACTGCCAGGTGAAATGTGAATTGCGCTGTTGCGCAGTTTAATCAATAAACAGAAAATAAAAGTTCATCACTTCATCACTTCCTGAACAGAAGCATAATTCACTATTATGGAAACTACCAGGGTACCGGGAGACGGTTCTCTCACCTGGGAGCAGCAGCCACATGGAAATGAAATTTTAAAAAATGGGAATAATCTGTCTTTCTCAGTTTGCTTCGGAATTATAAAAAAATAGATTATTGCAAATAGATTCACAAAGCCTACTTTTAAGAAACTGATTGCATTAAAAAGTACACAAACCAAACAGTTTCTTTATCCCACACTGGAGGATGGGACTAATTTTCCAAATGTGTTAATATTTTCAGATAAGCGCTACAGAAACCCCTACAGTGTTTACAAAAAACACTTTGGGCCCGATCTTCGATCTTCGCGCAATCCCCTCGCTAAATTTGTGCCTCGCAAAAAAATGGTGCTTTGGCACAAAATGAGAGATATTCCAAAACGGCACAAAGCAGTTGTGAGACATTGGAATATAGCAGTTTTTTGAGCAATTCACAAATCTGTTTGTGCCTCACAAAACCATCTGCGCATTCACTACCAATATAGCAACTGCACACAAAAGCCAAGCGAGAATGCAGAATGACGGACAGTCACCATTAGTAATGGCATTACCCCGACAAGCTGCTATCATTGGTGTTGCCACAGTATGTACCGATATGACAGCAGACAAGACCACACAATATATCGTGCACACATACATACGGACCATTCAAATACACAATTGGCTCCACAGCTAGGCGCCAACTATTCAAATTAATGTACTGATAACGCCACTGTTTTATTGAATACGGACAGTATTGTATAGGTTTCTTTAAAGGCCAGCTGATCCGACATAGTTTTTGAAGTAACATTTTTTAAAAAAGGCTTTGCTGTCTGTTTTTTTTTTAATTTTTTTTTTTTTTTTATATATATAAGTCGTGCCATGACAAAGTCTACTGTGGTAGCGCACTCTTTGATTTGTAAATGATCCTTTGCTTATTATGCCCCATGGTCCTGGAATCAGTTCCAGTCCAAACTAAAGCTGCAGACCCAGATATCTTTATTGCAGTTTAAGAGTAAACTGCATGATTTTGTGACAGAGTTGTAATTGTTTTAAGTAGTTACGTACTTTTGTGTATTTAGATTATTGTTTTAAATGTGATTTGCCTGTGTCTTAATTGTATTTTATTGTGTACTTGTTCTTGTTGTCCGATTGACTTGCTGCTGCCTGCTTGGCTAGATCTCACTCGTAAAAGAGGTTTTAATCTCAATGTGACTACAAGGATTTTATTTATATATATATATATATATATATATATATATATCTATATATATATATATATATATATATATATATATATATATATAATCAAGGTATTGATATCAAAAAACTAAAAACTACTAAACTAACTACAAAAAAACAAAAAACAAGGAAGATATTGTATAGTCAGCAACCAGTTTGGGGTCATACAAGTACTAATATATTTGTGCACAGTTTTTGCAAAGGCTTTGTTGGGCACAAAAGTCGTCGTCTTATATAGTATAGATTATAAAATGACGACTCTTGTGTCTAGAAAAAAACTGGTTTTCTGAATAAGGTGTCTAGAAGGGCTAGTATTCCGATAGTATCCTAATACTAAGTGGGTATTCGGTATCACGTTTTTGGAATACTGGTGTCCAGAATACGGACGGATTCATTTGGAATACCCTGTTTACATGGTATGGAATAGTTATTCAAATTTCCCACTATTCCGAATACAACTGGAATCCTGATAGATCAGGACAACTGGAACAGGTGCCCAGATAGCAATATGGGTGCAGTCAATTGCACCTACCATGCGCGGCAGGTGCAAGACCTCATAAAAACCCTGCATTAATTCCTCACTGTTTGCTCTGGTACTGGGGAATTTAATATGTTCGTCAGCACGTTGCAACAACGCAGTTATGAAGCTGTCGAGGTGGTGGGACACTGCTGTCCCGGTAGCAAGGATACACATACAGACAGACACTACCAATTGCTCAGACAAGGCATGACTGCGCAGGTTTGTTCTGACCAGGTCATCATGCAGCATGTGGCATAGATGAGTCGAGAAGATACCTGGACACAAGGCATTTACACCCTTTCAGCATATCTTCGCCTATGTCGGGGTTGCTGTTGCTGGGTGTGCCTTGCATCATTCACATCCTCATGTCAACGGACACGCTGCATGCTACCCATGTTTCTCATTGCTGCCTGTTTGTAGTCAGTGCTGGAATGGTAGTGTGCGCTAATCCTTATTCTGCGCATCACAAACCTGGTTTTGTGCTTGGCGCATACCTTCCTATATACCAGGATCATGCATATTGTCAGCCACTCCCCCTATATTGCGCGATGCATACATTCTATTTCTGCACAGTGCAGAATGGATTGTGACACGCAAAAGGACGTTTCGAATATGGCAACTTGGCACAATTTCGGCACAGCAGCCATTTGCGATGCGCATACCACTCTACGTGGAGCACAAACCTTTCAAAGATCTGGCCCTTTATCTTTTCTGTATTCTGTGTTTTCCATATCATAGTCATTTATTATTATTTTCTGACATATTCCCAATAGTTTTGATATTTTTATATTCACACATCGTAGGTAAATAAAATAGGGAATTACTTTTTTCAACTTTTACACAGGAATGTTCATCAGGAACGAGATTTTTATCATCTAAACGTTGTGTTGTATCCAGTTCATGCTTCCTCCTACAACAATGCCTGTGCTCTGATTGAAATGAGGGGCAAAACAGAATAGAACAGATCACTGGCATTGTTTCAGGAAGGAACGTGCTATGGATACACTCTGATCCTTAGACATTTTGGTAAACACTCCTAAATTAATGTTGAGGAATCTGTTGCCCAGTTTATTTATGATCCATGATGGTGACTAACGTTTTCAACAAAATAGTTGGCAATATGTTGGCAACATGGAACACCGTAAAGGGAATGTAATTTAGAAGAAATGTCTGTTTCTTGTAAATTTGTTCTGTAACACTTTAAGTGTTCGTAACCCAAGTTATCAGTATGTCAGAACTATTTTAACATTAAATCTGTGACATAACATTAATTTGTGGGTCACTGTGGCAGGGCAGACAAAAAGCCCTGTATGTAAATGTGTTGTAAATATTGTACTGTTATTTCAAACTTATTATGTATTTAAAATAATGGTTTGTGGGTTTATTTAAAAGAGAAATATATTGTTTATGTTTATTTAAACAGGTGATATTAGTGTGTTATGATTTAAATGTATTCTGTGTTTATTTAAAATGCAGTGTTTTTGTTTTTTTGGTTTGGATGTGGCCTGGCAGGGGTGATTGTTTGCAGTTCGTGAAAATACGTGGATTAATTAGTTGTTGTCGACCACGCAAACATTAAAAACCCTGTGCAGAAGGTGACCATCTCCAGATTAATGTATTGATTAATTTATTGCTAGTCTAGAGATGGTCAATAAAAATGGCGCACAACTAATTTTTACTTCAGTTGCTAGATGCCATGCTGGATAAACAGAATATTTAATAGATTTGAATTGTATGATTTTACATTTCTAAAAGTAGAGGTAAGACATTTCATAAGTCACTTGAGGCTTTGCCTTTTGTAAATCGTGGATCTTAGAATGGGGCTAAATGTAAAAATAAAACGTTCCAGCTGGCAACAATGTTCATTCGGCATGTATGAGAAACCTAAATAAACACTAAAGTGCCTGGCCACACGGGTGACTTTTGTCGACGGCAACAAAGGGATGACAGCTGTTGTTGGTTTGTCGCCTCGTGTGACCACCCTGGTCAACACCCTGGCAACACTGTCTCCCACTTTAGGATAATGTTCTATTTTTCAGGCAACACGAGGGTAACATTTTCAATACAAACCAATCATATTTGATAGTAGTGCACATGACAATAAAATGGCGATGTGGATGCATGACTTGGAAGTGAAGCTAACAGATTATTTGCATTTGTTTTATTGATTTGAGAAATAATTACGTATAAGAAAATTAAAGATTCCCGTGGAGGCCATCTGTTACTTTTTGTTTCCTTTGTTTCAATATTATTTATTTATGTATTTATTTATTTATTTATTTATTTGTCGTGACTGGCTTATGCGTTGCTCAGCTGGAATGTATGGTTTGTATCGTAGATTTGTCTCTTGACATCTCCTTTTGAAAGAGCTCTCCTTAGAGCTACCCTTCACCGAGCTTGTTCCTATAAGTCCACTGACAACCCTGGAATGGAAAGCTTTCAACATCATGGAGACTGTCCTGAAATATCCCTTATACAAGACCAATGTGTTTACTACAGTTACATCAACAACGTGCCACAGGAGTCTGTGCCACCACTTCCTGCTCTTCCTATCAATGGCATAAAAGGATTTCAACATGTCAGTCTCATCCACACAGCCCATGTAACAGTTGTAATCTACAACCATTTAAGTACAAGGCATCCAAATAACAGACCCATCTTTTTCCTTTCTTTTCACCTGTGTAATGTCAGTAGGACAGTGTAAGGCTGACAGTAACTGGACAGCATCTTTATCCTTCCATCTGACACAGGACACTCGCAGTTGAAACTGAGAAATCAATTTCTCCTCTTTTTAACTCCTTCTCTAATTTCAGGCTTGGCAAACCTTTTCTATTTGTCCGCGCTGTTCCATAGCACTACAGTCCCTTGCCTTCATTTCCTGAAGTAAGGGCACAGATGTGAAGTAATTATCAAAATAATATGATAAGCATTTCCTTCCAATCCAGAACAGGGTGCCTTTACTACCCTCTCTCCTAAATTATGCTCAGTGCTTCCTTCGACCTTTCCAGTATAAATCTCAAAGTCACAGACGTAACCGTTCATGTCAGCTCGACCCAGATCTTATACCCTTGCTTTACAGGCTTCATGGGCATGTACTGTTTGAATAAAGCCCTGCCTTTAAATTTGACCATAGTTATAATTTGACCTACTGCCTGCTGCATTGTTGAGGAGTAATGTTTCTGTAAATTACTTTTAGTTTGTCAGTGAGTGGTCTAACTTTGTAGAGCTGGTCAAGGTTAGTGTCATTTCTCTCAGACATTACTGAATTATCATTCAGATGAATGTTTGCAAGAAGCCAGCTAAATCTATTTACTGCAATAAGTGATGAAAGGAATGACATCTTAGTGGAGGGTGGGATGACCAAAAATCATGGCAGGCAGGAGTTTTTTTCACCCCCATCAGTATGTTAATGGCAGCCAACACCTTCAATTAATCATTTGTTGTTTGCTGAAATGGATTGCCTTTTTGTGTTGCATACAGGTTACAATACCATATAATATGCTCTACCAGTTCGTCATCAAACAAGCACGTGAAAAAAACTACTGGATTTTACAAGTTATCTACATCTTTGGGGCCAACATCTTCTGTCAAATCCAGCAGATTTAGGGGAATTGGATCCTTCACCCACTTCATTCCCACTGGCTTCTCTACATGCACATATGCTTCAGTGTGTATGTCCTCACTTTCAGTGTCTATGGCCTCACTTTAAGAAAGGTCAGTGTCCCTGTTTTCTGACTCAATGTAGGCTTCTAACCCCCTCCCTGACTGGTGCTCACTGGGAGCCACTCCATGTCTTCCTCATCAACTCCTTCTACCTCCTTCTGACTCAGGATCTGCAGGAATATCTTCCATCAGCAGTCTTGCTACCTCCTTTACAAAAACTTTTGTACCTGCTTTTTTTTTTCCACGAACCTGAAAAAGAACACTGTGCTGTGGCAGGGCAATTGCCCTGCACAGGTGGGAATGGGTTTATCGTGTGTCTTTTTGGAGTTGATTTATTTGATTAAATTATTGTTTACAGACTGGTGCTCGATTGAGACTTGCTACCTACTAGGCTCGGTTGAAGGGAAGGGCAGCAAGTGATTGGCTGTGCTGGTCCTCAATGAGCAGGTGGGCGTGTCTTGACCAAGTGTCCGTCAGCATAAAAACATCCGGTGGAGATGACTCTGGGTGATTGCAACGCCATGCTACAGAGCGGACGACAGCTACGCAACCCTGAAACTGCAAGCGGTGCTTGTGAAGGCAATGCCCAGTCAAGGCCGTATGAAGCAGCAAGAGTCGTCGTATGAATATCGGCTCATCAGTAGGTTAGTTTAGGGGATAGTGATCCCATTTAACGTATAGCAAGGGTTACGTAGTGTAGCCGGGACATCTTGTTCATAAGGCTAGTGCTTGCCCTGTATGGAACCTTTTATTTGTAGTTTTGTACTGTGTTTTATTTTGCCTTTTCTACAGCTTGCTGTATGTGTCCTCTGTGCGTTACCATCGCAGGTAACGTCACATGACCCCTTTGTTTAATTTATTTTTGTATTAATAAATCCTGTATGCCTGTGCTGGCTTTTCAACTCTGTCTCCATTGTCTCCCGGTATTGCTTAAGCAACAGTTACCCACACAGGTGACACGAGCACCCTGTCACAAACACATTTGGATTTACTTTTATGATAAGTGAAAATAGCTGCATCAGAATGAGCATGTTTCCAAGCAGCCATCAAAGCACATAAAAATAAATTTGAATACGGTGCTATGTACATGAAACCAAGTAATGTAAAATGTCTTATACACAAATCTTATACATATTTCTACTCTACATATGAAACATACCTAACTTACATATGAAACAGGCAACAAATGCTGAAAAAGCTAACTTGAAATATGTTTTCTGTTATTCGCAATACGCAATAATAATAATACATTGCATCATAGTGGTATGGAAATAAAACCACATAATATAACATGGTTTAAAACTATTATAAATATACAATTTCGTAACTTCGCAATATATATATATATATATGTCTACTCTAGGTGATACTTAACACAAGAAACAAGCAAAAACCACAAAAAAAAAACCTGAAACCAATTTTCAGTACTTCAAAACATACACAGCAAAAGCATGCCTTCCGATCAACTTTCTCTCCAATTCTCACACTCTGACTTCACTATTTACTGTTTAGTCCAATAGAGGGCACCCCTAATGAATGTCAAACGCAGTGGTTTCAGCTGTAATCCACAATGCATTAACAGGAAACAGTTACGAATTTGTGGTTTCATAATAAAACTACATCGTCTGAAACGGTTTAAATAATTTTGTGCATATCTTGAATACTGTCTTCATAATTAATCTAGCGTATCTGTTGCATTTTTTAACATGTGTACGGGTGCTGTGTTAATTTATTTTGACAGTTTATTAACGTTAGTTTGTCTGTTATATTATTATAGTTTATTAACATACACTTGACTATTGCTTTTCTTTCACTTGTTCTGTTCATTTCATGTTGATGCACGTGCGTCATGACAAGTAATACATATTTATTTATTGATTCATATTGTTTCTGGTGGTCAACTCTGTCTTAGAGAACACTTCGGATAAAAGAGCACTTTACTTGCTTCTCTAGGGGTGTTCTCTTAACCGGAGACTACTGTGTGTCAAACAAACAGCCGCGGGCCGGATCCAGCCCCCGGAGCGACGTCATCTGGCCCACAAAATATCGTGGAATATATATATATATATAATATATATATATATATATATATATATATATATATATATATATATATATATATATATATATATATATATATATATATTCATTATTATTCAATAGGATAGTGGTAAAAAGACGAGGAGTGGGAAAGAGAGTGTGACAATTGTAGATAGTCAGGAAGAGTGTGGAGCAAAAGTGAGAAAGATCAGCTTTTGAGTTGATCTTTTGTTTTATTTTAGCGTGAACCCTGGTCCGAACAGGAATTCGTCGTTTCTATCGGTTTTAAACAAACAAATAAATAAACCGGTATCATTTGCAATCCCACCTTGTCTTCTGAGTCGTGCTTCACGCGAACCTGACGAACGCTACAATATAATGGCTTTGATAATGTTTTACAGTATAATGCTTTGATAACACACGGCACTATTGTTACACTTTTCATGGATAAAGACATAATGACACTTGATACTACAGAACTTACAAATCAGAACTAAAACTCTTGTTCTGGCATCACTGGTGTCATCTATACGAATCAGCTGATGTACTGCCGTCTCACCCACGTGGTCGGTGATTTGACAGCAATCACAGCAAAATGACAATTTGAGTTGCTCACGTGAAGGAACTTGCTGGAGGCATGTTTGCACATGTGTTCTAAGAAGTGACGGTCAGTGAAATAATCAGTATGTGCTATTTAGGGGAATGCAAATATGCTATGTATGATAATTTTTGTTAAATACAATAACTTTGAGGTTTTGGGTTCTTCTTTGTATTTTTACAACTGTCACTCAGCCCACACCAAGCTCCTGGGTATCGGATCAAGCCCACCAAACTAAACGAGTTTGACACTTCTGGATTAAGGTATTTATTTTGTGTTCTTCTTTCTGAAGGAGAATAAAATACGCCTACAGTAATGTAAATTATACTGCTTTGTCCAGATTCTTAACTATTCTCCACTTTGACATATTCCATTTCAGAATGACAGAAAGCATTCTTGTTGAATACTGTAGGTATAAATAAATTGGACAAAAATTATACATGGGATCGGAGAAACAAAAAAAATGCACAATAACATATAACTGTTTTCAGACCAAAAATAATAATCAAACACAGCTGTTACTCAGTTTTCTTTGCTACCAAAAAGTTACAGAGACGGCAAGTAGATCTGACGTTTTAAATATCGTTCCTGATTATACAGTATTACGCATTTTTCAAGAACGACACAAAATTTGTTTGTGGAGGTCATCAAATTTGATAAAAACAAATAAGCAAATAAAATCAAATAGTTTACTGTTTGGTTATTTATAGCCTATGTTCATTATTGACTGCTGCATCACATTGGGCATAAAAAAAGACTGAGGTAAAAAAAAAAAAAAAAGAACACATTTTCTAATACTGCTGGTGGGGTGGGGGGTGGTTGGGAGGCTTGTACAGAATTTCCTTTCCATTTGAATTCCAGCCTAGAGGTGTATCACATCTGTGTATCTATGAATATTTCCAACTACAGCACCTAGGGGTACCAAAAATTAATCTGATGGTAGTGTGCAAATATATGTTAAAACATAATTACTGCACAGCTGCATTTTAGATAAGAGCAACAGCAACAAGATAGAGGCAGAATGAAATGGAAGCATTGCGGACTGACTACAGGAAACTTTACTGCACCATCCTACTGAAAAGAATACATAATCAGTATAGCTACTGTATTCCATTTGTAATGTGAGCACCATTCCCAAAATGATCATGCAATCAATGACATGAATGTGTAAGCATCTGCTACATTTGCACATATTTGCTATTATACCATGAAACAAATGTATTTTTAGGTCACAATCTATGTTAATGGTCACTTTTTCATTTATTAACATTCCGAGCTAACTAACTATTGTCAACAAAATGTTTTTTTTTTTGTTTGTTTGTTTTGTTTTGTTTTGTTAATGGTTAGTTATTATATAGTAAAACATTGAAAAGTATTCCTATTTTTAAAATGAAACACATTTCACAGATAAAATCAACTAAAACAGACGACAATCACTTTTTGTGTGGTTAGGGGATCTAGTTGATATCAGTTAATAAACAGATATTGGCAATTCAAATAAAGCAACACGTACTTTTAGATGGTATGCCCTTTGTTAATGCATTTAGTTAAAATGCTCTTTGGTTTATATCAGTGGTTTTCAACCTTTTTTTAAAAATGGAACCCCTGTTGTCTTTTTTTTTTACAGTAAACTTTTAAATTACAAGTCTTTGGATGCACAGAATCAAAAGACAGTATTTATGAATCTCTTTGGAAACATATGTATTCACTTTCTATTCGGCAAAGTTATTATAAATAATCCAAAATAGTCTGCACTGTAAATATTTATCACATTACCATTAACTTCCCATAACAGCATAACTATGTGTGTCATTTAAAAAGTACTTTCTGTATTCTTCGATTGTTTTTCTTATGCAAGTGAGAAATGTAAACCTTTTTTACTTGAGAAACGATACACAGGATGTGTATCTGTAATCTGGATGTACTCTATCAAACACCAAAAACAATTCAACCAGCCATGATAGCTAACCAATAGCAGTCAACTCCTGGGTGATGTCACTGGAGGCTCATCGCTTCAGAGATGGACAGTTATTTATAGGTCTGTAATTACTTTGAGAAACTGAATGGGGTTTTGTCCTGTTATTTGCCTTCTTTCGCTTTTATAAAACTATAATCCATAAACACAGCTAAAACTAAAGCCTGTCAAACACTCTGTACTGTAATCCTATGCAATGAGAAGTTGCAACGTTTGTAAAAACTGAAAAAAATTGCTATCATGTCATTGCTGATATAAGTTTATAAAAAAAGTTAAAAAAAAAAAAAAAAAAGGAAGAAAAAAAGAAAATCAGTGATAACTGTGGTGTGGTAATGATAGGAACAGGGTTCACTGCTGATTGAGTCCAGCAGAGGATAGTATTGTAGCTGTGAATTGAGCTTTCATTACAGTGTCCTGTTACAGTCATGATTTCTCTCGTCTCCAGACCAGTGTCAGATAGAAGTTGAACAGCTGTTGCTCTCACACATGATTTGTGTACCTTTTGGTGAGACTGGCTTTTTCACTGATGGTAGCCATTAAGTTTAGCTGTAAGCAGGAATGGAATTTTTAAAAAGCTGGTAAACTTTGATTCACAGTTGGTGCCGAGATGTTCCAGCGAGCATCTACCATCTATTAGACCCCGCTTCAGCTGGAAACTGATTGGCTGATGGTACAAAATCGTTTTCAAATGTGAATTATCGACATCCTTGTCTGATTCATATACTGTGTGTTGATTTTTTGTTTATATAGGTTAACATAGACTATATTCCTTACATCACAGCGTTCTGTACACTTGACTTTTTCAATACATAAATTATATATAAATACATCCTGGTTCAAATTAATTCTGATGTTAAACCCATTTCCCTCTATTTCCATTTCTAGCACAGTGAGGATCATGTTCTTGTACAACCATATACCTGAGTCAGTAACCATACAGCAGAGTTATGAAATTGTATTTAAAAAATGAAAAGAATTTTAAAAAAAAAAAACTGTTTTCTATGTAAGATCGACTTTTTTACTCAAAGTGTATAAACTACAGCAAGTAGTAGCATTGTAAAATGGCTAATAATCTGATTTAGAACAATCTGATACCTAGCATATACAACTGATTCAGGTAAAGATTCACATTCCACAATTAATTAATATGACTTGTTTTATTTTTATGTGCTTTGTTTTGCTGATTCAGTCTTTATTAAAAGAAAGGTACCGGTGAGATCTTTTGCTGCATAATCAGCTGCTGTATAACTGTGGTCAAGTAATATTATTGACTGTTTACACACAAATAGTATATACAGTTAAAAAAGAGACCCCCACGCACACACACAAACACGCAAGTACACATACTATGATTGTCTATATATGTTTAAATAGGCACGGTACTAAAGTAGGATGACCATACGTCCACAATTTCTGGGGACAGTCCCTGGATGAGATACCGTGTCCCATGTCAATCAATGTCCCTGAAAGAATCCCTGAATACTCTTACTTTGAATTTCTCATGTTGGTTAATAAGTCAGATGCACAAATCCGTTAGAGAGAAATATCCAGACCGTTTCCATTATTGTTATTATTATTATTAGTAGCAATAACACTGGAGAGCCACAATCCTGCAGGTTTTCTAGGTGTCTTTACATCATCAATGGCTAAAGATCTGGAACACCTGTTAACCTGACTAATTAAGATAATAATTGGTGCAATTAAGTAACTGGGAGCTGGGTTGAAACGAATACCAGAAGACCCTGTAGCTCTCCAGGACCCGGGTTGGAGACCCCTGGTCTAGATGGTCCAGCACTATTGCAGTTGCCATAGCTAATCCAGCTTCTCTAGTGCTGCCAGCATCAGGAATACTGGAGAGTACAAATTTTTATGTGTGTCTAATGCTATAGTACTTTTTTACCCAGGAAAGGGAATTGAGGGTTGGGTATAGACTCAGTGATGTGGCACTGTCTACCGCATGTCAAGAAAAAGCAAAGTGCTGGTGTGTCCAGGCCTTCAGGCTGTATTCACACTGGGTCCGTGTTATCAATGCACTTGCTGTTCACACTTATATGCAAGCAAAGAGACCTAGTTTGTTTGGCTACAAGCTAAAGTTTGTTTTTTTGGTCCCGTTCATAATGCAGTCTGCAAGTCCAGTTGGTTTGTTTAGATGGTCTGTGAACCAGATGTTTACTATATCCTGCAAGGTATTTTGAAAGATGGCAGCTATTAAAGTATTGCTTCGGTTTTTAACAGCATGTTTTAGATTCTTACATATTGCTGCCGAAGAAAGCACAGGAACTGGGGGAGCACTTTGCTAATTTCAATAATGAATTTGTGCCTGCAGTAGGAGAATAATAGTGCAGTATTCAGTAGTGCAATGCTGCACTGTTCTCCTACTGTAGGCGTTAAACAAAGTAATTTACTATTTTTGTGAGTTTTGTCCAGTTCAGCTTGACACTTGGTGTCTGACCAAATTTTTATGAGAACTTTAGTTTCTCACACTGTCCATGTAATTTAGGGTTACCAGATTTGCAGAGTGAACAACTTTTTTTCTTCTTCTTCAATTCACTGACACTGCAGCAACCCTGAAGGCATTAAAATAAAAGTATATAATAACAAAATAATAGTTTAAAAATTAAACATTGGGTGTATTTATTGCAGATCATAATAACACATATTTTCTTTATATTGTCATCACAAAACATGATCATCTATTAGTATTGCCATTTAAACATTTAAACACACAATCGGAATGATTAAACAAATAATCCATAAGATAATTTATTTTATTTTTGAATGATGCGAACATGCAGCCTAATACATTACTCTGCTATTAGCTTGCTGAGCTCGCTGACACAGTTTTGTCCAACCGGGACAAAAAATGAAGGCTGAAAACTGGGGCATTTTGTTTTTGCTCTACTTGTTTCATCAGAATATGAACTAAACTATGCACAAAATGTTTTCTTCCGAGTTAGGTTACCTTGTATAGTTTGTTTCCTATGTGCAAAAGGACCGAGTACAGCAGTTGAGGTTCAGCAAGCAAACCAGACTACCTCTTTAGGTGGACTCAGTATGGTTCGTTTCCCAAGTAGACTTTGGAGGACCAAAACCTATAAAAAGACCCAGTGTGAATACAGAGCTACCCCTAGAAGTACGTGTACCCCAATTGAAAACCCCTTGTTTAGATAAACATTTGTATTGATTTTGAGGACATAGTATTGCGGAAACCTACACTATACTGGTTTAGTAAATGGATTTGACTTCAGGTCACAACTCAATCCCTGTCTAACCATATCATTCAAATTATAGAACAGTGCTGCACAAATCCGGTCCTCAATACCCAAAGTCACCTAATTGATTAAGTCCTGGAAGGAGGTATAATTGATTAAATGTATTAATCTAGGGTACAGGTGGAACAAACCTCCAGGACCAGAATGCTATAGAATATTATATCCTCCACCAACAGAAACCAAGCAAATGTCATTGAGACATCGATTAAGTATTGCACATAACATTGCTGTTATATATTAAGCACTGAAAATATCTCTTCAGCATTATCCCTTTATGTAAATAAATATACAGTAGACATATATACCGTTCGTCTTCTACTAAGAATCAGGCATTTCCAAGCTGGCTGTTGTCTGGACTTCATCATGTGCGAAGACATTTAACACAATATTTAAAGCAGCAAAAGACATACACCTGTTTTGTATGAGTCTTCAGTAATAATTCCAAAACATAAACAGCTGCTTTTACACTAATTTTAAATATTCTGCTGCCACCTGGTGGCAAGTCTACAGAAGTGCATTTTCTATAGCTTCTGTATGTATCTCAGCTCTTATTGTGTATACAAAAATATGAAATCATTTACATGAAATGTAAGTGATTTCTTGAAGCTATACTTTAGAAGAATACACTGTCAACTGTCCTCTCCTTACCATGTTCCAGGCTTGTTCAGCCAAGGCATTTGAGTTACTGTGTAACGTAGGTCAATTCTATATTTCAGTACTTAAACAGATACGTTAATTAAAGGTCATTTCTTTGGAAAAAAGAAAAAAAGTTACATATACAGCACAAGCACTTCCCGTATAATATACATAAATGAGAAGCTTACAGCAATGTCTTCGTATCTGTTTTAAAATACCTCTGCACTTTTGCAACATGGGTATTTTTTTAATTGTTGAATAAATACAACATATAAATGAAATAATTTATAAATGAATCTATTTCTATTATAAATGCAGTATGCACATATGTATTGGTTTATGCATATCTCAATAAAACACTTTCTGCACAGCTAGGAGAATTTCTCACTGTTAACTTGCATTTCCATTTGTTTTTTTGTTTTTTTTTAACAATTCACCCTGATGATTTTATTGTAAAGTAAGAAGTTGATAGGCATTTCCTAATAATTGCTACTAATTTACAATTTACTAGCAACTATGATTTTGGCGATATATTACAATAAATATAATTTTGGATTTAATATGCTCCATAGATATTCTTGATAAACACCTATAAGATTAATGAAGGGAGTCTTGAATACACAATATGCTAATGATACATCTACTTTGCCATCCTCCATTAGTTTCCATTCAGCTACACATTGTTTATATATGGTTTACAGATTACAACACAGAGATTAATAAACCGAGTTTAATGACTTGCAGTCACTGCCTTGTCCCTCAGACCCATTTCTGTTGAAATTATATATTTATGTTCATTTATTATTTAGCAGGTTCTAAAATATGTAGCCATGAAATCCTCAGGAGGTTATATTTCTATTAATAACCAAACCATTAGGCTCTATCAGGGGATTACATTACGAGTGCTACATAAATCAGAAAAAAAGTTAATTTAATTTATGAATAAAATTCATGTTTTATCACAAGTGACAGAGTTCATAAAAGTTTAGTACAATTTGTCAAACATTCCATAACATACTTTGAGAGGGTGAGTCTATAAACTCTCTAGGGTTCACTTCCTAAAGCAACTAACTCATGCTTTTAGACGTTTAAAAGCAGGTTTAAGAGCATTGTTTAAAGCACTGAATAGTTAATCCAGCACTTAACCATTACGATGCAGGCATGATTGTTTAGACTTCATTAGCCAGTGTGATTGGCAATGCATTTGCATGTCTCAGATGAGTTGTTTACATATGAATTACAACTACAACTTTTTACATTTAGTGTCAGTTCTGGGAGTTGTGTTTTTTTAGGATACATCAAATTAACTTTCTATTGGAAAGTTACATTTTCTTATAATCTGATACGATAAATTGCACCATAGCATACATTGTTATGTTAACTTTGCTATTAGGATGATAACCAGTATAATTTAACATGCTACTACAATAACATGATGATTTAGGTTTCCATGGAAACAGAACGCTATATTGAAAATTTTTTTCATGTACATACGTGGGTACATGCAAAAAATATATTACTAAAGTACACATGTTCTTATGTCTTGATGCTCCCTGGTATGCGTCTTCATTTAATAACAAATTAAATGCATTTTTTAAATAAATTATTTCAGCAGTTTATGAATAAAAGCAATACAAATAAAATTTAAAAAAAAAAACCACTTTATTCTACATTTCAATAGAAATGTGTTGTGATTTATTCACTTTTGTATGCTTTAAGAAACTGAGAATATAGCAAAGAATATGTGGGTCAGAATATGCTGTCACTCAATAATATGTGTCTCTTGTTGGTTTTGGGCTGGTAATGCACTCGTAGCTCTGCCAATATATTTTGACCCATACATTATTCCAGTTTTAGCCATTTTGTATGCATTTTCAAACTTGTACCTTTTGTGTGCAGAAACAGCTTTTATGCAGATTCTAACCAACAGTAGTGTCAAACACGCTTTAATGAATGTGTAGTAGGGGATTACAAGACTGTAATTGCAGGACACATGCAGTAATGTTTACAAAAATGTAAGAAAAAAATACATGTGCAAAATACAAGTGTCGAATTTCAGGTTTTGACACACTTTGAATGTACTATACAATATACTGAAAATATATACATGGACCCCAGCAGATCCCCGACACCATGGTGAGCACAGCAACTGGGGTAATTTCCATCACCTGATTGCATTAGCAATTTCAGAGTTCTCTCCTCCTGAATATTTATTTTTAACTTTAAAGTAAACCTCCTGAACATTCAAAAGTTGTTTACAAAATGTTAATCCCAAGCAATATTTATCACACCACAAGCTGGACCTACAGGCAATGGCATGGGTTTAAATTCCAATCCCTTCATAAAATTTGGCTTCAATCTCCTCTTTTCTGTCATTTAAAATGTACTATTTTAATTTCTAAACACGGGGGCACAGCTTCCAGTGATGACTGCTTGTAGCCACTGCTGTGACACACACCTACCTCTTCTTTCTACAGTCAGGTAATATGTGCAAACATCAGAGCTATGTATAAAAAATACATCACTTCCTATTCATTTATAATATAATATAATAATAGCTTTATTTTTATATAGCGCCTTTCATAGTGGACCACCATCACCAAGTGCTTTACAGAGGCAGGCTATGAACTTTGCATTATATGCAGAGTCACTTACAACAGGACATTGATTTAGTATGTCATTCGCAGGATGGAGCACAAGGAGGTTAAGTGACTTGCTCAGGGTCACACAGTGAGTCAGCTAGTGGCAGCAGTGGGATTTGAATCGGTGACCTTCTGGTTACAAGCCCTGGACTTTAACTTCTGGATCACACTGCCCCCTTTACAAGCAGTATAATGCTAACTTACATTCTGCCTAGACGGGGTCGATTATAGTCTAGAACTGAAAATCACACAAATCGCAAACTTACACATCTAAAAACTTATACAGTCACTTTTGAAAACTGAGTTCCAACCAGTCTGAATCTAAAAATTCTGAAGTCTACAAAAAAATGTAGTCGGCTTTCAATATTCCTACTGTATCTACAGGATAAAAACTATAAAAATGTATATAGCCATAAAACCTTGCTTAGTCGTGATGTTTCATCCTGTAATAACAGTTTAACATCTTCAAGATGTGTATCTGGGGATGCTTATTCACCTCCAGTTCTGGATTCCTTTAAGCATTGCTGGGTCAAATTATTCAAGTTGGTCAAAAGAAGTTTTGAGCAACTGATCTGTTGAAAAGAACCACACAATATCTCCTAGACGTGTAAAAGTACATCCTGTTCAGCAACACTTTAATGTAACGATATCGTGCATATTGATTCAAATTACATTTAACAGATTTGTTTTACTCCTCCCTCCATTTATGATGTTTGCATAAAAACATGATCCAAGTTCCACTGTTCTAATATTAATAGTGGTTTATCTTGTATCTGTGTTTTTATGGTGAGATCTTAAAACAGTTACTGCTGTTTGCCTCTTAAATAAATAGGTTACACAATATATACAGTATTTAAACTTATCTCATTCTTCTAATACATTTTCCACAAACATCTAGGTACTGTGTAAAAAAAATATTCTCACAAGCTATTCCTAACATTGATCTACTTTATATTCATGAAAACAGGAGAAACTGTCAGCTTTTTTTCAGTCTCCCGGCATCCACACATGCTAATTTACATTTACAAATACTGTAGAAGAGCTTTAATACTTCATAGCAGATGGTCTGCTTCTTTCTCAGAAAACATTTAAAAATGGTGTAAATACAGGTATTATTGTGTACCAATGTATGAAATAGACGTATCATTTTAAGCTATAATTATATATTTACCAAATCATGTTTTACCAGGAATCATACTAGAAATGATACTTTCCTATAAAAATGCACCAATAGGTTTCTGAGCAGTTGAATTGCTTTGTAGGAGACAAAAATAGCTTTAAAATTCGACGTCTTACAGGAGCGTTAAGTGACTACTGGTATTGACTCATTATGCATGTTTGTTTCATCAAAAGATTGGACATACTCATAGCTGCTTCTTGGCTTAAAGTTTAATAAAATATGAATTATTAATTTTGGAATGTATTAGTTAAGATATATAAATATAAATCCAATCTATTCTTAGTGTTTGGACTATCGGTTCTACTCTTACTGTGAAAAGATTGAAAAATTTGTCAAAGAACTTAACTATAGTACAGTGTTCTGGTTAACTGATTTTACAGATAATTGACCCACACCCTGAAAGTAATAAAGATGCATGAGAAAAACCCTGTATATACCTAGCCTAGCAGAAGCACATTGCTGCCAATTATAAACTTTTGCAGCGTGCAAAACCCAAAATAAAGTCTAACGCATGTTAAAGATTGTTAAAGAGACAAGGTTATGGTCCTTTTAACCCAGTTAATAAATTATCTTGTGCACTGGCAGGATTACAGGGGGGCGGCTGCCCTTCCGCTTTTATAGGTGATGAATAGGAAGATGCAGTCTAGAAGAAAACAAAAGTACCATAGAATAATTCTATGAAATTCACATGTAGTTACTTTGATTTACCACCAGATGGCGAAATAGCAAACTAGACTACCTGTATAAACAGTAGTATTGTCTCTTCTCGTGGTAACCGGAAGGGGTATGAGAACTTTCGAATAACAGCGTTTTTTCTGTTGCATACAAGTACTGGTTATTTAATCATGGCTAAATGCACTTATACACTGAATTTGTATTTCACAAAACGTAATAAAATGACCAATTACAGTGTTCAAGTGAGGAAGAACCAGAAACCTCTGCTGTGCAGGTCACAGAAGAAAGTGAAGCCCCCATGTCACAGCTGGACATGAACGCAACACACACAGGCCTAGGACTGGAGCCTACGGGAAGGGATCTGTTTCATGGGCTTGGAAATACTGTCAGATTTATCGAAAACGGACCCTACCAACCAGATACTTCATTCCCAGTGAGTGGAGGGAGGACGTTTAGAAAAGAGCTTAGGTCTGTAACCTGCACTTACAGTGGAGTTGCCTCTCGTATTAGGGAAAATAAAATTCCTAAAGCAAGCATTATTTACTTGAAAAAAAGCAAAGCTTTTCTGCTAGAAAACACAAAGTGAAAGCATCTTAAATGGACAGCAATAAAGCAATTTGGATTGCTCGACTGACTCATTTGCTGCTACTGAATACCACTGTCTTATTTGAAAGCATGTCATAAGAAATGGAATGGTGTTGATGGCAATATTGCATGCATGCTTGCTTGCTTACTAAAAATAGTCTAAATGGGAGTGATTTCTTCTGCACAGTTGCCATCAAGTTAACTCAGTTTTCTTGTGCTTTACTTTTTTTAATGAAGACTGTTATTTATTTTGAAGTACATTTTTAGAATAAGATTATCTTATTTGCTTCTGTAAATACAACAGCCGAATCTCTTGACACCTCAGGACAGAGAATCCGCAATGTAGATGATTTAAATTGCAAATGAACTGACGATTTAATGATGGACGATGAATTTGGCCAGAGACCTTGTCCATAGGTGCTGACAACTATCTGCAATGCTGGATGACTAGCGAATAAACGATGACATCATGTAGTGCAGTGGTTCATACAGCCACTTTCCCCCCCAAAAGACAAAGCCACCAAACCATGACTGGATAAAATAAAGTTAATGAATGTTTAATGCAACAACTGCTGTGGCGCAGTGCCACCTACCCCCCGAAATAGGAAAAGCACGAATGAAAAGTAAGCAGCTGAGACACGGCCCGCCCGCCTCCCAGAGCATGAAATCCACTGAGGGAGAACCTGGCCTCTCCAGACAGCCACACACCATGCAGAAACTAAATACGAACCACTCTGCACTTAGGTAAGGGAAAAAACCCACTTGCTGGTAGGAGAAAACCTTAGGGAATCCGTGGCTGAGGGGAGCCCTTCCTCCAGGCTCTAAAGACGGCCGTATCCCTGTTTGGCCTTGCCGCACGTAACTGAGAGGCCAAACGAGAGAAGCAACACGAATGAAAGCCACACTGTTTTTAATGGTGCTTGGGTATGATGTGTTGATTAGTGGGTGGATTCTCCTTCCAGAAATACAACTAAGTTTTCCAACAGAATGTTTTTTTCTCAAAATATCACCAAAACATAAAGAATGCCTTTACCAAGTTTCAGTTATATTTGTGGTTTGTATGTAAGGTGCCTTAACCATATTTTCATCAACAAGGATATGCATCCCTAGCTGGGCTAATAAAAGAGTCTGCTGGGATGTGACAAAAGCCACTGGGATGTAACAAAATTGTGCAATTTGTAAGGGTGGCAAAAATGACAATCACTTGTCAGTGGAAAGCAGACTTTGGCACAGGAACTGAAACAGACCTTGTTAAGTGTATCTGACAT
Organism: Polyodon spathula; assembly: GCF_017654505.1. NCBI lineage: Eukaryota > Metazoa > Chordata > Actinopteri > Acipenseriformes > Polyodontidae > Polyodon > Polyodon spathula. The sequence goes on along the minus strand of NC_054535.1, from coordinate 57,945,744 downwards.
ACAGCATAGAGCAAAAGGTTTTTGCCTGGTAAAAGGTCCTTCACTAATATAGTATAAGCTTCAAAAGGGTGTTTGAGAAACGTTAGCTCTATGTTATACCTGATTTAAATACATTTCAAGCATGTTTTCTAAAAGTAATGTGTTTTTGCAAGTCAATTGTACTTCTCTTAGACATTTTTTCTACATGCAAATTATACCTTCAGGCAATAAAATCAGTGCATGAAATTGTCAGGAGTACATTTTTCACTCAATTTGTATTCCCCTTGATAATACTGTTAATAATCCTTTTTCTAAAAAAAAAATATTAAGCAGAATCTGTTCTTAAAAAAAAAAAAAAGAGAGAAAATGCCCTTTATCAAGGTAGGATCTATTCAAATTGTAAGAAAAACATTTTAAAGTTCTAGGCCCTTCTTATGTTAATAGAATTGTAAAATAGGCTAAAGCACTAAGGCTATGTGCACACAAATGGCAGTTGCTGTGGTTGTTTGTTGTACACACACACCTTTCATTACTGAAGTGAGTGCACTCCCTGTTTAAACAAACCACTGAACTCAGGCCATCATCACATGCTGATCGTGAGGTTTTGTGTGACAAAATGGAGGCTGTTTTTGTTTATGATTCTGGAAGAAAGTACTGTACATAATTGATTGAGAGCTCCTCGAGCACAGCTATGCTCTTTCTGCAAAACTAGAAGAGACTCCATTTTGCTTTTTTTACACTGCAAAATACAGTGGTGATGATCTGCACTACCATGACGGTAGAAATAAACATTTGGGCGATCTTCTGACCAGAAGGCTGGTGGGAACGACTTGAGTGGTTTCCAAATGACTGGATTAAAAATACACGCATATCTAAGGAGTCGTATATGTGTCTTTGTCATTTACTGAGACATTTCCTGGAGTGCCAAAACTCACAGATGAGATGTTCAGTATCGGTGGAAAAACTTTTTTTTTTTCCTTACAACAAAATACTATACAACTGTACTTTGATTAAATATAAAAAAGTATATTATATGTATGCACTATTTACTGGTGCCATTGTTATGTATTTACTATTCATCGAGATTTCCATTACATGAGAGTAGCTGCTAAAACTTCATGCTGATTTGAACTCGGCTCTCACCAAGATAAGCACCAACTAAGACGTAGCTTTACAGTAAACTAATGTGATCCATCTGCATCTCCATCCATTTGTGTTGCTTTCCATCTGATGATGTAGATATCCTTCTGTCTGGTGGTGATGGATGAAGTGTAATGCTGGCTCCAGGGATCAGCTTATTTTGCCTCCCCAGCGCATCAGCACACACAATGGCTGCGATGCTGGCTCCAGGGATCAACCACAGTGTGGTCTCCCCAGCGCATCAGCATGACAACCGTCTGGATTGAGTTAAGTAGGGTACATCTCTGGGGTCTTCAAGTGGGTACCTTCTGTCCTTGGTGTTTTGTCGACTAGCCAACGACACCTCAAGTGGGCTCAACAGTGATTCTGGCATCCCAGCATCACCCCCCTCCATCCCCCACTCAACTCAGCCCAGCTTACTTGCCCATACAAAAATCAACTTAGCGAATAACGACATAGTCCGCACATGATTAGTAGTCCGTGTAATATATATATATATCACACATATATATATATATATATATATATATATATATATATATATATATATATATATATATATATATATAGCCATGTTTATCACACAGAAATGTCTGATAAACAATGACATCACTAGCTGTGCAGAATACACTGATCACCAACTGCGGTTGTGTTAGTGTGGTTATAATACACACACACAGTAGTTTGTGTGCATTAACTAACCACACTGAATTAATAACTGCACTCAATACTTGTTCTGAAAAGGATTAACTAGTGTGTTTGTCGCTGCCCTTTGTAACCGAACTGTTTGTGAATAGACAAACAGTATTAAGAGCAAAAGGTAAACTCACAACCACATTTAGCATGTGTGTGTAAATAGCCTTATTGTACTAGATACAAGGGCCATCCCACTGCTGGGCAAAATACTAAAATTATCCATGTTTCATCACATACTAGTTGGAGGAAAGACAAACAACAAGTAGGACAAGTATTAATACATCTTTTACTTTTTTACATTTAACTACACAAGTAAGCCAGTGTGTGCTAAATGTCAATGGTTTGACATGCATTAAAACCTTTTTTTCGCAAACCTTGTTTCTTGGCAAACTATTTTGAAATTCCATAAAGCTTAGCAGACCTGTCAACTCTCCTGTATTCACCACGAGTCTCATGTGTTTTGGACCCTACTCCTGGGACATATTTTCTCCTGTATTCTACCGTTAACCCCCATTATGTCAGCAAACCTTTAATGTCAACAAAATTCATGGCCAGTGTGTGATTAATGCAATCCCCATTTGTACTTAGCAGTGTTTAAGACCCAGGGGAGTCCTGTGCATGCTTGCATTCAATGCACGAGGCAAGTTCACATTATTAGCCACGCACCTGCAGCCACCCCCACCCCCCACCAAAAAAAAGTTGACAGGTATGAGATTTCAATGAGATTTCAGTTTACAAAAGCTCCCAGATTTTGAAAACTCAATGTTGACAGGTATGGCTTAGCCTTCTTTCTTTTATCAGAAAGCAGAACATGAAATGTGTTTCCCCATAGGTACTTTTAGCTGCATGGAAACAGAAGCTTTTTCCTCCTTGAAACCTGCTTGCCACAACTTTAGTATGACTATACAGTGTATAAAAAGTGTAATGCTAAAACACATTTGAATAATTTACTGAAATTCACCAGTAAGAAACATGTTGGTAACAAAATGTCAGTGGTTCAACTTAATTTGCATGGAAAATTGTAAAATGTTATTACAAAATTGGAAACAAATGTGGAGCTAAGATTAGATTGTTGTTTGAGTTTCTTATTAATTCCTGGATGACATTTCTGCAAGGCTTGTCTTGGTGATTTATCCACAGATTGCACTGAATAACAAACTAAGGTAATACAAACGTTAAGGATGCGTCTATGTGCATTAGCCCTCACAATGTTGAACTGCATATCAGTAGTTTAAAAAACATATTTTTTAAAAAACAATATGACGTTTATATGTACAAAAATGCAGGAATGTTTTTTTTTTTTTAAATATATATATATATATATATATATATATATATATATATATATATATATATATATACACACACACACAGTGCCTATAGAAAGTCTACACCCCTTTTCAAAACTTTCACCTTTTGTTGCCTTATAGCCTGTAAGTAAAATGCATTAAACCCCACATCCTACCCCACAACTTCCAAGTGAAAAAAAAGAATTCTAGAAATTTGTAGAAAATTTATTAAAAATAAAAACTGAAATAGCTTGGTTGGACAAGTGTCCACCCCCCTTGTAATAGCAATCCGAAATTAGCTCAGGTGTAAGCAATTGCCTTCAAAATCACAATTACGTGGACTTCACCTGTGTTAAATTGTAGTGATTCACATGATTTCAGGATACATTCAGCAGTTCCTGTAGGTTCCCACTGCTATGTAGTGCATTTCAAAGCAAAGAGTCAACCATGAGCACCAAGGCGCTTTCAAAAGAACTCCGGGACAAAGTTGTTGAAAGGCACAGATCAGGGGATAGGTATACAAAAATATCAAAGACCTTGAATATCCCTTGGAGCACGGTCAAGACAATTAAGAAGTGGAAGGTGCATGGCACCACCAAGACCCTGCCTAGATCAGGCCGTTCCTCTAAACTGGATGACCAAGCAAGAAGGTGACTGATCAGAGAAGCTGCCAAGAGGATAATGGCATCTTTGCAAGAGCTACAGGCTTTTATGGACAAGACTAGTCAAAGTGTGGATGTGACAACAATATCCCAAGCACTCCACAAATCTGGCTTGTATGGTAGGATGGGAAGAAGGAAGCCATTACTGAAGGAAGCCCACCTTGAATCCTGTTTGAAGTATGCAAAAAAAAAAAAAACAGAAGATTCTGTAGCCATGTGGCAAAAAGTTTTGTGATCTGACGAAACTAAAATGGAACGTTTTGGCCTAAATGCAAAGCGTTATGTTTGGCGCAAACCCAACACAGTGCATCACCCAAAGAACACCATCACTACTGTGAAGCATGATGGTGGCAGCATCATGTTATGGGGATGTTTCTCACCGGCAGTCTGGGGCACTTGTCAGGAAAGAATGGAAAATGAATGGAGCAAAGAAGTCCTTGAGGAAAAGCTGCTGCCCTCTGCAAGAAAGCTGAAACTGGGACAAAAGTTCAGCTTTCAGCATGACAATGACCCAAATCAAACAGCCAAACCTACACTGGAGTGGCTAAGGAAAAGGTAAATGTCCTTGAGTGGCCCAGTCAGAGCCCCAACCTAAATCCAATCGAAAATTTGTGGCATGACTCGAAGATTGCTGTCCATCAACGCTCCCCAAGGAACTTGACAGAGCTTGAACAGTTTTATAAAGATAAATGCTCAAATATTGCCAAATCTAAGTGTGTAAAGTTGGTAAAGACCTATCCCAAGAGACAAACAGCTGTAATTGCTGCCAAAGGTGCTTCCACCATGTATTAACTCAGAGGGGTGAAGACTTATCCAATTATGATCTTTCAGTTTTGTACCTTTTAAATACATAATTTTTTTTCTCAATAAAAACTTGTTTCCCCTTAAAATACTGTACAGGTTGTCTGTATACGTCTTTGTGCACGTGTGAATTTAATATTTCACTGAATTAGACCACACCTTGTGTCACACACAGCGTACAGGAGAAACACTTTCTCCTTAATACTTACTGATACCGCTTTGATTAGCAAGAGTACTGCAAGCAGCCTATGACAGATTACAGTAATGCTCCCTGTCTTCCTGCTGTGTGCCCCTTAAACTGCGAGTGATCCAGCTGACATGCTTTACGTGAAGGCGTCCATCTCTGAGGAGATCATGTGAAGAAATACAACACACCGCTAATTACAATACATAAAGTGCCAGTCCTGGGCTCCACAGCACCCACAAAATACAAATGAGAATTTCTTGTAGCCATGGACATTTCCATTAGTGTGTTTCTCCTTTCTGTGCTGCGTGTGAAAATGTTATAAAAGCACTCTGCAGATTGACAGCTTCTGTTAGCTACCGGAAGACTAAGGTCTGAGAGGAGTTGCGAATACTAACACAAGCCTCATCTGGGTTGGCTCCTACCTTAATGAAACCTGGCAGTGTGAAATAGTTCAATTAACATGGTGAAAGTTCCCTGTACTGTCCTGAATATAATTATGAGAAAAAATATGTGCCATAAATCTAAATTCACCCCTTTATACATTTGAAACATTTTACAAATTTCTTTTCAACTAGCAAAAAGCTAGTTCCTGGTCATCTTGATTGGAGCATTTGATTATGCTGCACAGCTGCCCTTACAGTCCAAGGACCAATGTCTTCGCTTCCCCCACCTCCTTTGCATACTACAGTGCCAAAAGTTCCACACTTTTAAGAACGTTTGTCAACATGCTAAACAACAAACTAAATCAGATATTTTTGTTTGTTAGATCTAGGAAAAAATACACAATTTAAATCTGGGAAAAACATTGTTAAAATATAAATACAAGGCCACCATTTCCCTACAGTTTCACTGACACTCGCCACTTCAAACATAATTTCTTATAATTCTTCTTGTACTTATATAATATTGCCATATAATCCAAACACAACATGCTTTGAAACAAAAGAAGGTAAATCGGTAGATTTAACAGATTTAAAACAAAACAAAAAAAAATGTATTGCCTTAATTTTTTTAATCAAGAAAACTTGAATACAATAGGCCTACTTCTGATTTGGCTTTTCCAATGCAAATGTAGCAACACACTAATCTACTGTACTAGCACTAAAACAGGTGCACTCTCACAAACTAAAGGTTTAAATACAAACCAGCAACAGTAGACCTCAAACTGGGTTCTAGTTTGATGCATCAATTCACCAATATGTAATCGAAGCTCTGGAAATTTAAGGACAGATGATCAATGAATCAATGCATCGATTAATTGTTGCACTCCTAATCTTTATCTATACAAGGTAGCTACGCTGTGACCAAGCGTTATTTCAATTATAATGTTGGTAACCATGGTTTTGTTGCATGTTGAATATGATAAAGGGGTTTCGCTAAATGACACGTTTCTCAATGGTATAAAAAGTCTGAGTTTTTTTAAAGCATAAAAGGTCAATTTCCCCCATTCTCTGCTTGAATTGAAAAATAAAAATTGAAAAAGGTAAAATCCTTGAAAAATAAACGTTGATATTAATTGTCGATTTGGCCAAAAAATAAAAATCGAATAGCAGCAAGATTACATTTATGCATCAGCTGTATTGCCACAATATCTTACCATATATTAATGTATTGTATTTCAAGAGAAAGAAGTCGTTTTTTTTTTTTTTTAAACAGATTTCCATAGTAGAGTCAACAGTTAGGAACATCCAGTAGCTAATGTAGAAACCTCGATGTCACAGTGTACATCATGTTTAAGCTGGGTGTCAATTGTTCAGGGAGATGGGACACAGATCACAAAAGAAGACTGCGACAACCTTTTGTATACAAACCAATTGATGTTGGTGTTCCGTGAAATTTTATATCACTAAAATATTCTGTACATATTTCAAAAAGCAAAATTCTCAGGAAATTGCATGAACTTGTTTATTACTATTTCAAGCAAAACATGCCTGAAATTTATTTTACATAGATGAACTACAGTTGAAGCAGATAAAAAAGGAACCCCAAGCATCCTTTTCTCTGTTTTTTTTTTTTTTTTTTAATCATAGCCCTGCTGGACAAAATTTCACAAACTAACATCACAGCAGATCTAGCAGGTATCCAGCGGTGCAGCTGAGGGTATAGTTTTTTGATAAATGTTTCTAAAGCAAGTTTGTTTGTTAGCCAGCTTCCTAAAAGGATTTACTTTTTCTGTCTTAGTAAGCACAGCATCCACTTGACCCCTTTTTCAGCTTAAATAAACCTTTCTCCAGTTTAAATAAACTGTGACTCATGAACCATGGCGTGGATGGCAGCCTATTCTTTTTCACTAATTTCATGATCTGTATCAGTGGTACCTGCAGAGGCTTCTGCCTGCTGGGATATAGACTCCAATGGGATATACAAACTGACCAGCCACCCCCTGATGGGTTGAAGGCTCCAGTGAAACTGCAGGCACTGTTGTCAAGGGTGACTGCATTTACCATGATGCCATTTTAGGTCTACTTATGCACTGCAGTTTACAGGACAGTTAGAAACTTATGTTACTGTTCATGTTTAATATACTGTGGTCTGATCAAATCTGTGGATACATGCATGGGCTGTAGGGATACAAAGTACCATGCTTAATTATCTATGCACTGTGTTTAATTACCAGGTTGTTACAACTAAAAATTGTTCTCAGTGTCTTCAATGAATGGGTTCACATGCAGTTTAGAAATTACACATTCTCTCTCCATTGTCATGAGAATATGACATACCATGATAAACTGCCTTCACACACTAAAAAGCCAAGCTTTTCTGTATAGCAACAAGTATGAAAACAGTGCCATGTGTTCAAAACACTTCAGCAGTGAGGGTCTTGCTTGTGACATTACCTCACACAACTTTCTACTCCTATGTTTTTATATTAACATAATAGGGTCATTTTAATTTTGAAGGTGAGAAGAAAACTACATGTAAAACCAAATTGCTGAAAAGTTACTACTAAATAGTGTGATTATTATTGCACGTAAACCAAGCCAATGTTGAAGGCATTGAAGACACTAAAATACACGTTTCTTTTATTATTACTACACATTCTATCATTGAGCGTTTTTACAGCTATGGATCAACTAATGGTATGTGAGGAATGGGTACTGTGGTTCTTACAGATGCAATTTTCTTTTGAGAGTTCTTCCAATCATTTGTCTTAATTATCTTCATGTTTTACTAAAAATATTATGAGTTTTCTCATATACATAAAATGCATAATGAATGCCTCCACCATATGACTTTTCCCTTGAACAAATAAGCCTGGATATCGAATTGAAGAAGCTTAGAAAGTAAAGAGAAAATGTAATAATATAAGTGATCCAAATACTGTTAGTGAAACTGTTTTATCCATTAACTGCTCCACAGCCCAACTGATCTGTACTTCCAGAAGAGGAATAATAAATTCACAGAGGTATTACCAGTAACTATTGAGAACTGCATCTTAAGTTAGCAGTGATGTGCAGTGGTTGTCTAATATATGACCAACAGTGGATAGCACCAGTCCTATGTGATCAAAAAGATGATACCTGTTTCTGGATGATGTTTATTATGATACTGCTGTTTCACCATACAATAACTGAGAAGCACTGAGTGTTAACAGATGTCAACTTCACTGCAAATTTTTACAGTACTTGTTGATTACATAATCATTTACAAATATAAGGAATAATGTACACCAAAATGTGCATAATAAGCCTGTAATTCTATCGAGGGTTTCTGGCGACATATAAATAAAGAGAGCGGTAGCTCAAGTCATTTATCAATGTCACCAGAAACCCAACATGGAATTACAGCCTTATATGTTTTGGTGTACATTATTTGTTATAATACATAGTGACATAACTAGCTTGAAGTGGTGAGAATAACATTGAAAAACAGAATAAAAAAAAAGAATTGTAAAACAAATTTATTTTTTAACAATTCATTTTAAACAGGAAAACCACATGTATATTACTAAGAATCAGAGTTAAAAATTCTGTTGGCTTTTTCAGAGGGTGGAGTCAGATGATTTCCTCATCACTCAAGAGCACCTGCTTTCTGAAAACAATCGGTCTAAACCAGGGGTGTTCAACCAAGACATGCAAAAACAAAAATTAAAGTAAAAATGCTTTTGAATTGATTTTCTTAACAGCATTATATATTATCTCTAAACCACTGTGCATAAACATTATTATTTTGTTTAGCAGCTCAAAGGTTAGTATAGTATAGTTTTAAAAATATCATCCACCTGCCGGTACAAATGATTTCAATTGAGAGAATTTCCTCTCTGGTATTAGAGGGGGTGAAGCAGTCATCTGGATATTGTGCTATGGAGTGTCTACTCATGAACTTTGCAGTTTTCAATTCGTCGTATAATTGAATACTAATCTGTGCAGCACAATCTTTCTGCATTTTAAATATAAATGTTCTGGTAAACATACATAGTAATCATAATAATCACAATGGTTTTTGTTTTATTTATTAGGCACGGATGGTTTAATTTGTTTTAGATAGAGTACATCCAGATTATCCTGTGTATTGTTTCTCTAGTCAAAAAATTGTTATTTCTTACTTTCAAAAGAAAATTGAAGGAAGAAAACTCAAAAGTCTACAGAAAGTGCAAATTGACAGAAGTTATATCAACTTCCTTTGGATCATTTTTTGTTGACTTTTTAAAAAAGTTTATCAGTGACGGCCTTTACATAGACAAGTCATGACAGTTTTCCTCACAATGTTTTGCCATACTTTTCAGGAAATGCGTTGCTATGCTATTCTGACTTAGGGAAAAAAAAATGGCTGTACGAATGCAAATGACTCAATTCATAGTAATTTAGGGGAGGGGGTATTTAAATGTCTGTGTCTGCCTAGTAATTAATTAATAACAAGAGAAAAGAATTAACTTCTTGTTGAATTATCACGCATTACTTGTTTGTGTCTCGTTATCTTTCCAACACAAACACACACACACACACACATACACACACACACACATATATAAAATAAAACTTTTACTAAGTACAAGTTTTACTACTTTAAAAAAAAGCTATACGTAACATCTAAAAGTTGTATTTAATTAAAGTAGACTATAAATGTATGCGGAAAATGTGGGAACACGGGGGGTTACACTACAATACAATAAACAGTATGATCCTTAGGCCTATATGAATATAAGGTTGAGAACAGGGTGTGTTAAAATACATACAAGGTTCCTGAGCAGCTTCATGCACTGGCAGTTCTATAGGCGGAGTACCAGGCTGAGCATCCTAATGTTCCTGCACACATCCGCCAGTCCCTATACCCTGCCTCTGCTCCGAGAAGCCAGTGACTGCTGGTCTGCCGCTGCGGTAGAAGTGCCAGGCGCAGAATCCGCTTAACACACACATTTTCACATTATAAGGAAACGTGGATGTCTTGTAATATTATAAACATTCAAACAAAAGTACTTATTTAAAGCGATATGGTACGTGTATGTTGTTTGTTAACTATATCCATTACTTATTGCACATTATGCTTATAGATGCTAACAATTCATTCCAATTCTGTGCGGTGGAAGAAGAGGTGGAGCTCTGTTGTTCATGGGATACCTTAAAAGAATTATAGAAAGAAAATCCGACGACTACAACTACTACAACTAATAATAATAAGAAGAAGAATAATAATAGTAATAACAATATGAGGCTAAAAGTTCAGTTAGTTGTGCTTAACAACATGCATTTATACAAACATTAACAATAGGATATACGAGAGAGTTACATTTGCAATGTCTTTTGCGGTCTTTCTTGTCTGTGTGTGTCTGGTTTGGTACGGCTTTGCTGAGGAATAACGTGAGATTCTACCAGTTAAACAGGATCTTGACTGCTGAAATCTCATGAGACACAAGCACGATTCCTGCTCCGGTTTACATGGGTTTTTATAGCTATTTTTATCGTGAGAAAGCGATTGACCCTGCCCTTAAAGTCGCACTGACCAAAAGATGTTATTTTTCTGTTTCACGATATATTCGTACGACAATGTCACAGTCATGACTATAGAGTCGATTTTCATGTACACGTAAACCCAGCCATTGTTAAGGCTGTGTTTTTTATGATTTATCAGGTAACATGAAATTTACTCATTGTCATGGAATATGTACAGTGCCTATAGAAAGTCTACACCCTCTTTCAAAATGTTTACCTTTGTTGCCTTATAGCCTGGGATTAAAATGCAATATTTTTTTTTTTTTTTTTAATTTATCTACACTTCCTACCCCACAACTTTCAAGTGAAAAAATTCTAGAAATTTGTAGAAAATTTATTAAAAATAAAAACTGAAATAGCTTGGTTGGATAAGTGTCCACCCCCCTTGTAATAGCAATCCTAAATTAGCTCAGGTGTAACCAATCACCTTCAAAATCACACACCACATTAAGTGGCCTACATCTGTGTTAAATTGTAGTGATTCACATGATTTTAGGATAAATTCAGCAGTGCATTTCAAAGCAAAGACTCAACCATGAGCACCAAGGCGCTTTCAAAAGAACTCCAGGACAAAGTTGTTGAAAGGCACAGATTAGGGGATGGGTACAAAAAAAATATCAAAGGCCTTGAATATCCCTTGGAGCATGGTCAAGATGATTATTAAGAAATGGAAGGTGTATGGCACCACCAAGACCCTGCCTAGATCAGGCCGCCCCTCCAAACTGGATGACTGAGCAAGAATTATTCCTTAGAGAAAGTCAATTGTCTCTCTTTTGTACTGTTGAACAGGCTCTCTATGTCCCGAAAATACCTCGATAAAAGTTCTTTCGGGTGGAACTTAGGGTAACCTTCATACAAAAAAAGAACTTTGGCGCAAACCCAACACAGTGCATCACCCAAAGAACACCATCACTACTGTGAAGCAACATCATGTTATGGGGATGTTTCTCATCGGCAGGGACTGGGGCACTTGTCAGGATAGAAGGGAAAATGAATGGAGCAAAGTACAGAGAAGTCCTTGAGGAAAACATGCTGCCCTCTGCAAGAAAGCTGAAACTGGGTTGAAAGTTCACCTTTCAGCATGACAATGACCCCAAGCACACATTCAAAGCTACACTGGAGAGGCTAAGGAACAAAAAGGTAAATGTTCTGTGTGGCCTAGTCAGAGCCCCAACCTATATCCAATCGAAAATGTGCGGCATGACTTGAAGATTGCTGTCCATCAATGCTCCCCAAGGAACTTGACAGAGCTTGAACAGTTTTGTAAAGAAGAATGGTCAAATATTGCCAAATCTAGGTGTGCAAAGTTGGTAGAGACCTATCCCAACAGACTCACAGCTGTAATTGCTACCAAAAGTGCTTACTCAGGGGGGTGGAGACTTATCCAATTATGACCTTTCAGTTCTGTATTTTAAATATAATTTTTCGCAATAGAAACTTTTTTCCCCTTAACAGTGTGGAGTATGGTGTGTAGATAAGTGTTAAAAAAATCCTGTGTAGACTTTCTATAGACACTGTAGTTCTCTGTGAAAATTCACATTTCTGAAAGAACAGTGTAAATATACTTTTTTTATTAATAATAAATACACTAAATGTTTGCCTTACTGATGCACCAACTGTTACACTGGATAGAGCTGCAAAATCTCTTTAAAATGTCTTCAATGAAAAAGACACCTGCTGCATCAAAGATCGAAAATATTTCTGCTACTCGTTCGGTCCAGTTCAAGAAAGAGGACATTTAAGATGTTGTCTTTTATATATATATATATATTATATATATATATATATATATATATATATATATATATATATATATATATATATATATATATTTTTTTTTTTTTTTTTTTTTTTTTATTTTTTTGATTTGTTACTATTAAGTTAAAGTGAAAAAAGAATGTCTTCAAAAGGTGAACTCTAAAAACTAAATATTCTACAAGTTAGCATTTGCTGTTTTTCAGGTAAGCACTTTAATATTTAGGAATATTATCAATTTTGAATGTGGCATTTTGCCATTTTTACTGCTTTAATAAACATTTTTTGAATGTGAAAAGTAATTTTTACCGTGAAAAAAATCCAGCCCTGATATTGTTAGTTATTATAGTTGTAGCCTGAGGTTAACATGTAAATATTTTAAATGGCACACATAATTATGCTGAGATGGGAAGTAAATGGTAACGTGATAAACATTTACAGTGCAGACTATTGTAGATTACTTATAACTTCCGAAGAGATTCCCAAATACTGACTGGCCCATCAAGATTGGACCCTTGTTAGCACACCATTTTCCCCTACTCGGAGAAACTAAATTTAAAGCACAGAATCTAGTCTTTTTTTAAATGCCCCCAGTGTTTTAGATCTTACTATTTCGCCTGACAGGCTATTCCACACATTTACAACTCTCTGTGTAAAAATGTGCTTCCTACCTTCTGTTCTAAACTTACTTTTTCTCAGTTTCTACTTATGTCCTTTTGTTATTCTCTCTGTGCTACATGTGAAGCAGTGTCTTTGGTTAACTTTATCTATAGCATTTATGACTTTAAAGACATCAGTCAAGTCTCCTCTTTCCCTTCTTTTTTCTAGGCTGAAGAGATTGTATTATTTTAATCTGTCCTCATAGCTCATGTCATTAAGTCCTGGGATCAGCCTAGTTCCCCTTTTACATACCTTCTCCAGTGGAAGTCTTTTTTGTAGTCAAGTGCCCAAAACTGCACATAGTATTCTAGGTGGGGTCTAACTAGGGCATTGTATAACCTTAGCACAACCTCTTTAGACTTGTATTCCACCCTTTTTGCAATATAGCCTAACATGCTATTTTCCTTTTAAACCGCATTGGCGAGATACTTTTAATGATTACTCCACTATAACCCAGTAGCAGGGGAGTGCTCTGTGTGTGGATTTGTAGCAAGGCAGAGCGCTGCTGATAAATGTATCGTTATGGGTTGAAAGGGGATAGTTTATTATTATGATTTAAATGTAGTGTTATAGTTTCATGTAGTTTGGCAGGGGAGATGTTTGCATCTCGTCTCTGCCAGACTACATCCTGTGATAATGTGCAGTCGGCAGCCAATGATTTATTTCAAATTGGCTGTCGACCACTCATGTTAAAAATCTCATGCAGAATGTGGCCGGATTAAGTAATTCCTAATTTGGATATGGTCACATGCATTTTTTCACCCACTATGCAATGACTTACTCTGGTATTTTGTCAAATTATATATTAAAATCACAGGGAAAAAATGTATGTGTTTATTGCAACCATACATTACTATGCCACACATCAAATTTATTTTCCACCATATCAAACACGTTTCCCTTTCAATTCGAAGACGGGCACCAAACATCGTTATGGAATACACTCCTGCCTATTGGTAGGTGTCACTGAGCTCCTTTGTAAAAGCAGCCGATTGGCCCCCTTCCCCCAGTGACATCTTCGGTCCCGCCTCCCGAGGGTACTTAACCGTCATGCATGCGAAGAATCACCCTCTTTTGCTTCTCACATTGGTAAGGTAAGACCTCTGTGTTGCATTGAGCCCTGTCTTCTTATAAAAAGTGCCACGTAAGCTACTGCTAGTTCCCCTGCACTTTGTGCTGAAAGCTGGCATCGCCGCTTTCCGGGAATCAGTACCCGTAGCCTTTTTATTCTGTTTCTGACTTTCAGCACCTGCATGCTCCACGCATCAGGCTGCTTGCTTGCTTGCTTCTTTCTTTCTTTCTTTCTTCTATCTGTCTGTCCGTCCGTCTTAGCAACGTTAAGTATTACTGTTAAGAATTGTATGTGTTTTCACCCCTTCTTACTTCAAAGAGTAGGTAGGGCTGGCTTCCATGCCTGCGTGGCCTGTGGGACCAGTATCCCACAGGAGGACAGGCGCAGTATGTGCGCGCGGTGCCTAGGCCCCGATCATGCCGCCTCAGCACTAAATGGCGCCTGCGACATATGCGCGGCTTTTCAGCCCCGCATGCTCGCGAGCCACCTCAGTCGCACGGGGGCGTTTTTCGTCCCCCCACAGTGGGCTCCTCCCACTCACGCCTCTCGACGCCATCACAGAACCCCTCCCGGGAGATACTCTGTGCTCAGGCGTCCGTCTCAACCCGCAGCTGCTCCCCATCGCCTCAGGCTAGACAGCTGAAAAAGTCCCGGCAGGCGCAGGATATTATGGATATGAAAGCTCAGATCGGTCGCATCATGGAGCTTTTAGAGAGGCAGGTCCCCCTGTGTGGTGTCCCTCCCCACCCCCTGAGCCGGTCATAACCTAGTTCTGAGGCTGCCTTGGTTACTAGCGCGCAGCCACTGGCAGGGTCCGTGACCGCGCTTATGGGGCGTGTGGCGTACCTGCAGGTCCCCTGGACAGCACAAACAGAGCCATGCCGTTCCGTCTTTCGCCGCATGATGTGGCTCCTCGAGCTCAACCTTTCCCAGCGTTCCCCGATTTTATGGAAGAGGTGGGTTCCTCTTGGATTGTTATGTGAATAGGTCAAGAGCGCTGCGTCAGTCTCACCAGCTCTTCGTCTGCCATGGAACACAGACCCTGGGACAGCCCCTCTCCAAGCAGTGGCTGTCGCATTGGATTGCGGACACAGTCTCGACTGCGTATAATAGTGCTGGCTTACCCCCACCTGGGCGGATAGCCGCACATTCCACAAGAGGTGTGGCTGCGTCATGGGCCCTCTTCCGAGGTGCCTCCATGGCTGAAATTTGTGATGCAGCTAGCTGGGCTACCCCGCATACCTTTGCCAGGTTCTATTGCCTGAATGTGGTAGATCCCTCATTGCCCTCTGTGGGCACTAGTGTCCCCGAGGTTGCACGCTCACGCGGCTGACCTTGGTCAGGCAGAACTAAGAGTCCCTCATATGCTGCAGTTTTTTTCTCCCTCGCGACAGCTCTGGTACACGTTTCCCATAAAAATGTTGGTGGCCATCTTCAAATTGAAAGGGAAAGCTAGTTTACCTACTGTAAACCTGGTTCCCTGAAAGAGAAGATGGCCACACACCTAAAGGTGCATGTTTGATTACCTTGCACACCAAAGAAATACAAGAAGTACCAAACTTTGGGGTCATTTTTTTTATCTCAGACTCCCTCTATATACTACTACAACCCTCAAAAAGATCTGACCAAATTCAATGTAAAAAATGTGCAAAAATGCAGAAAATCAGACAGGGGGCAAATACTTTTTCACGGCACTGTAATTCTATGACAACATACCTCATCTCCCCTGCCCGCTGGTGACTACACATGTTGTCAGAAGTGAACCCACCTACTGTACCAGTTAAGCAGTGTGTGCTGGACAGCCTTGTCAGAACATGGGGCAGGTAAGGGTGCAGTGGCGGTCTTACTTGACAATTTCCCATCCTTTTTGGAATTGTTAGCTCTTACCCTCAAATAAAGCGCAGTTTAATCATAGATAAGAAGAGTTATAAAATGTTTTTTTTGTGTGTGTGTGTGTGTTTAAATTGTGATTAAGGCCTACTTCTGTTCTGTAAACAAAACATCAGCTTATTTCTAGTCCTCTGCTGACATCTAGTGGTAAGTTCTAATGCTTACACAAAAACAGTACATTTATACATAAATAAAAATAAGAAAGAGAACACATTTTATATGTAACACACATATATGTAAACCTCACCCTTTATTTATTATGTGATCTTGCAGTTGCTTGAGGAACTACACAAAGCACTGGAAAACAGAGACACGAAATGCTGGGACCTGGCATGTTACAGCTGCCACTGTAGTTGACAGTAATCTTGTGTCACATAGTTTATAAGTTTGGTTTTCATGAAGCTTAGAAACTCGAAAGTTTGTTGCATATCAACAACATACTAGATCCCATTATTGTCAACACCTTTCAAGTATTTAAAAAGGCCATACCAACAATTATTTTTTAACAGAAAACTACTGAGATATAATCCTGGCAAGCTTTTTTGACCAAATAAGAAGTACACATACAAGGTGGCTTGAGGTTTAGATATCTCTTCAACAAATGTTGCAGGAGCCTTACCAGAACCTTGCGAAACAATATGCAGTCAAAAATGATAAGCAAATACCGCAGAGATACAAGCCCTCTCTTATTTTGAATGTTGGTAATTTTTGGTTTCGATACAGCAACCTGTTAAGCTCCATAATGTTTTGAAGTGAATTCATTGAAAGGAATATTTCACCTGCACTTTGCAATGCATCTCGATAAGAATAACAGCCGATATGTAAGTGGAGGGTTGCATAATTTCCCCACATCAGTTAATAGTGTGTTGAACCCCTTCTTGAAGAGATTCAAGCAGTCAGTCGACACATACTTCTGATAAGCTTGCCAATGTCTTCCTGGGGGATGCCATTCGATTCCTCCTGCAAGAACAAGGTCAACCTGGATGTTGCTGAAGGCATAAGGTTGGGCTCACAGACACCTACCCAGGGTAACCTAGAGGTGTTCTGCAATGTCTAGGTCAGGTGACATAGAAGGCTATGTCAAACGATTGATTTGGTGTTGCTGGAGGAAATCAGTCATCACATCATCTTGCCTAGTACCCATTTCCAATATAGTCAACACTTACATTCGATCCTCTCCTGAGAGTCTCCTTCACCCAGAGGTGGATTTACTAAATCCGGGGCCCTGGGCACAAACTTCTGACGGGGCCCACCAGTCACCCACCCGTTCACAAAGCCGCCTTGCCTCCTTGTGTAACTTTCCCACATATTAGGCATTTTGTTTTGATTATGTAATCAAGTGTTTGTGTGTGTTTAATTTTATACGGAAATCCAAAATAGGTTATTTTTAAAACGGAAATCAGGAAAAATGCAAAATACCTTAAATTTTCTCTATATTAAATGTCATTTGCCATGTATCTGGTTAAATAAACTTTTTAAAACTGAGATCTGGAAAAATGCTCTAAATCACTTTCTTTGTTTTCACACTCCCACACATGTGTTTCCATCCCTACGTTCAGTTTGAGAATTAATCTTTTTTTCAGGACTTTGTCAAAACTGGAAATCTAAATAAACCATGTCATACAATTATCCACGATGTTGCATCCTCAAAAAAATGCAGTTAGGCACGATCTCCCTTTCACAAACACTCACTCACACAGAGTACGTAACCACATGAAAACACAGCATACTGTCTGTCTACACACCAACCCAGAGTCTGCAACAAGCAGCGCCTCATCTCGGTCTGAGACATCGTTGAAGCCAGTGAGGGTGGGGACGGTACCTAGGCAGATGCTGGGGACGGAGCTGAGCAGGCGCATTGGGCAGAGATGCTGCCTGACCAGATACTCAAGGACCTGGGCCACTTGGTTCTTTAGGTCTGAGATTTCCTTCGCCTGCCTGCTGTGCCTGGTTCGCTTACTGCTCCAAGAGGGAGACTGTGAGCGGCTACGGGCTCAGTGGGCAGGAACCTGTGTGCATGGAATACCCTGCGACGTTGTGGAAGGCAGGTGAAAAAGGGGGAGGGTGTAGCTCCCAACGCTACAGAGGGCTCAGCTGAGCTGGCTGATGAAGCTGCCCATGATGCTGATGCATCAAGGTCCTGGAAGGGGCCGAGGGGTTAAGCAACGAGGCACTGAAATTATCGATGCACAGGGCATCTGTCCAGCGAAAACAATGAAGAACCGAGGCTCTCAAGCACCAAGGGTGTCGAAACATGGATGGTACCTGAGGCACCGAAACACCCAGGGTATCGATTCAGGGGGGTGTATATGCACCGAACACCGAGGCTCTGAGACAGCTATGGGGATCAATGCAGGGAGCGATTAAGCACTGAGGGCGCCGAAGCACTGAGGCATTAAGGCTCTGGAGCACTGAGGGTGTCGAAGCACTGATTCCAAGGGTGGCCAAGGCTCTAGAGCACCAAGGGTGTCGAAGCACTGATGCTCTGAGGCATCAAGACACCGAGGGTGGTGAAGCACTGAAGGTACCAAGGGCACTGAAGGCACCAAGCACCAGGGCTGTAAGCACCGAGGTTGCTGGGCCAGTATCTAGTCTGGAAAGCATGCAGTCACAGCTTGCATGGGTGTGGAGACAGTATAAGCCAGTATGAGTAGAAACACAACTGGGGCAGCAGAAAGCTTACAGCAGCATGGAACAAGGCTACAGCCCTATACACAAAAGGAGAAAAAAAAAGATCTAACGATTTATTTATTTTTTAATGTTTTTTACAAAAAATGACACACACACACAGCTGAAGGGTAGAGTAAACAATTATTTTTTTTTGGGCCACACACGCCGAGTGGGAGGGTAAAGTACACAGCGGCATCGACTCGACAGCGGGTACGGCAGCACTGGCTCCCGGTGGAAGAAGCAACTCTCTTTCTCTCTCTGTTATTGGCTTTTTTTTTTTTTTTTAGCTGCAAGAGCAGAGGAAAAAAACACAAACAGCTGATGCTGTAGGTTAGAAAGCTGCCTACAATCGGTGAGCGATAGATGTAGGCTGTTGAATAAAGAAAGAATGTTTTTTTAAAACTGCACGCAGTTGTGCAGCGTTTGCTCAGTTCTCAGAAGCTGAGTTACTGATTCTGGGAAGTGGCAAGCTGACTTCTTTTACAAAGACTCAACTGGAGAGGTTAGTTGTATCTACCTACCTGATGGTGAGAAGCAAAAAAGGGAACTCTTCTTGCACTTTTTGTTTTTTTCCTCACTGCTGTGTTTGCTTGTGTAGCAGAGTTCAATTTCTCAAACTGGCATACATGTAGAAACCATTGCGTCAGCCTGTCATTAGTGTTCATTCCTATATTATTATGTGAGTTTCTACATAATCCTGCTCTCCTGCCTGCCTGCATGCTTCTTAAGATCAATAAACCGCTTTGAGCATCTCTGCTGTAAAGGCTCCTGTAAATTAAGTGCTTGGCAGCTGCTCAGTTAATTGCAGGCAACATATAAAGGGTCAATTGGAGAGACAGTGCGGTCTGCATTAAAGGGATTGCCGGGCTGGACTTTGGGAATCCTTGTTCAACACAATAACGAACCAAGTTCCTTTCATTCTGTTACAGATACTACTCATCTAATATAACATAATTATAAGAACTTATTCAAACAGTTGTAATCCTTTTGAGCACTGGTTAAAGATGCTTGCTTGGGTTATTTTGGTATCAAAGTATTTCACAGAGATTACATGATTGTGAACTTTCCTAAAGGTCAGGATGAATGGTTTAAATGTTTTAGTTTAAATGGGGTATGAAGGTCAGACAACAAGGAGCAGTTGGGATTTATGGGGGAGCGACACCAGTGCTTGAGTCAAAGTGTGGTCAGTTTTATAATTCTGACATAAATCTAAAGTCGGATAAAAGGTACTGTATATGTAACCCAGAGCTAATAAATTAAAAAAAAAATAATCTTGCTCTTTTCCCATGAGATTAAACATGGGTTGTGGGATTTATTTCAAAGTCAGGAAGTATGTAGTGTCCTCTAATTCAATGAACATGCACATCAAAGTGCATACCCTTAAGTAAAAAAACAAACAAACACTATTGCCTTATAGTGAGCATGCATGCATGTTTTAAATGTATGTTTAGCTCCAACCTCAGTGCAATATACTGTGCTTTAAATTACTGTCAACAATATTTTATAATCTAATAGGCTACCGGTACAATTTTAAATGAAACACCTTTTGGCAGATCGTTATAATAAGTAGTAAAACTTACTATTGTATTTTTTTTTTTTTTAAATGCTCCGTTAAGGTAATATCCAAATAAATATTATACTGTTTATTGGATTAACTATGATTTACAGAGAAACAAAATCTGAACTCATTAGATATGCAAATATAAACAATAACACCTATTTCTTCACATTTCCACATACACGAAGAGAGATGTTATGTCTTGAAAGCTAGTAGTTGCACATCACAGTTAATTGAAAAACAGTATCAGCTCTTCAAATCCATTAGTCTTGTTTTAATACCAAAATAACATAATAGTTTACCTTATGCTTGCAATTACTGTCATGTCCAGGGGAACGTTGCAGAAACCTTCCTTTTGTATCTTCATAAGATAGTCAGGAATCCTTAGCCTAAGTTGTAAACCCACCTAAACCCAGGGCCAAAGCAGACCAACCTGGTCTGACCTTAGCAGCATGACACTATAAATAGCCTATTTCTCTGCCATGGGGGTACCAAATAGAGTGACCAAATGCCTATCTTCAGTAATGTTCAAACAGATGTTTATTGAGGAAACTACCTTTAACAATAATATTTTTTCTTCAAATGAACAGTAAGAAAATAAATTATTACGATAAAATGTAGATCTGACAAAAGGTAATCAATAGCCACTTTCTCAAGTTAAGGAGTAGCTACTAAATTTGCCAGAGAAGTTGTTTAGAAGTTAATTGGACTTTTTTTTTTTTTTTTGACAGAAGAAAATTCTAAACAAACTCAGATGTTGCATCACTTACCAGGCTATCCAATTTGGAAGATGAAGAATTAGCTTTCTGTTTCTGAAGGCTACTGATCTCTCCAGTATGCACATCTCTTAAATTCAAGTGTAGCCTGGCGCTTCCAGCAGTGCTTTCTGAAGAGGACCTCAAACGTCTCTCCATGCGAATGACATCCCGGTATGGACTCAGACTGCAAGCAAGAGCAACTGTGGGAGAGTACAAATATAATATGAAATCACCAAACCATAATAACAGCTTTTCTGTACTGAACTGTTAAGCTATTTTAGTGAATTTAAGGATTATTAATATACAATGAAACAGATAACTGATTCAGACACTGACCAATTAGCACTGCCAGTAATTTACTGTCCAATTCATTCCTTCTGTTTTCTTTGATTTATATACCTTGTTTGAACAGTAAACATAAAATGACTGTATTTTCAATGGTACGAATGTGGTTTATTCTAAGGTCTAACAATGTGCAAAATTAATAATTTTCTTGCTGAAAAAACATAATAATCCTGTTCGTAATTCTAAAGGATCAATACCTTTTCATGTTTTTTGAAAGTGCTGAACCCACCAGATCAGAGAAAACATTGAAGTTCATCCCTGAGTGTGTAAAATTAAAAAAGTCAAGAGTCCTCACCAGAAGCAAAGGGTGCAAAGATGGTTGATCATTTGATACAATCTTCACCAAAATCAAAGATTAATATCAAATTTTACATGAAAATCTGATGGACATCTATCTAGCCTTTTCAAGGTAATTGTGGTGACAACAAGATCTCTTGAACTACATACCATATAGACTTGTACTGTTATGCAAATGTTTTTTTTGTTTTTTTTTTTTATAAAATAATATATATATATAATATATATATATATATATATATATAATATATATATGATATATATATATATATATATATAATTAAATTAAACTATTAAATATGAGTCATTAAGGTCTGTATTTTGGATTTTTACTGCCTTACTATAATAAATATTTGTATTTATATATTAATTGATTTATTTACAAAATGTCTAGCTTCTGGCTACAAGCTTTCAAATGCAGACAACAAAAAATGTATTTATAAACAAGACAGTTATATTCACAGTTAGTGTACTTATTATCAGGTGTATCATTTTGTTAAATCAGCATATTAAAAAGAACAAAACCTTTCAAATTCAGATGTACTATATACAAGTCTACATGATACAGTACATATGATTTTGTTTTATTCTGTTATTTGAGAAACAAATTGATAACAAAAAATAACTTGTGGCTTGAACTACAAGCACCCTGACAAACATGGTTTAATCTTGCTGTATTTGTGTGATGTTTCCCTTCATACAGAAAATGTAGTGTGATCTTGCATTTAACAACTTTAAGCACTAAAATAGCTGTGGATAACGTTTCGTGAGTCTGACAAGATATACTGTGGCATCAGACATGCACAAAAATAATCAGTATGTCTTATAAATTGTATTTAAGGGCCATCCAAATGACTAAGCATAAGCATCACTGTACAGTTGCATTTCATTGTATATTTTGCAGCCACTAGGTGACACTGTGAACCAGTGTAGTTTTAAAAACGCTAAACACAGTGGTTTCAGGGGGTTCTTGCTTTTAAGTTTGCATGAACAGGTAGACAAGCAGCTTTGTGCTGTGTTCTTTTTTTTCTTGCTGTTGGTAAATAGCTGGAATCGCATAATAAATGATTTCAAATTCCAGTATAGCATAATATGATCTATTATAAAGTGAGTGAAACATATTTTGAGAATATACTGTCAAGAATTCAATTAGGATGTGAATTGAAGGTACCCTCATTTGGCAGTTGTGCAATAATATCCGTCTTGTACAATGTGTACACAATACATACCTGTCTCAATATGCAAACAGACACTCAATAAGCACAAACTCATAAAAAAAGTAAACAATTATTATACTTTTTTGCTATTATAATATTGTACAGCTGTAACAGTCTACAAGAAGCATTTTAAGTATATACCATATCGGTCTGGAACTTTTTTTCTGCTCCTGTACTAGAAAGTGTGTCAGTTCATCAACATGTGCCCTGGGGAGAAAACCCCTCGCATGTAAAATCGTGTCCATTGTTTGGGGTGTAGTTTACGCAAATAGCTTATTTATTTTGTATCGGGGCTTCTTTTCATAGTCTGCAGTGTAAATGTGTATAACTATTCCACTACATCAATTAACAGTTGCATCTTTATTTTCATATGTAAATGTGATACATGCGTTACTTTATAAATGTTCTGAGAACATCTGATCACGTTGACCCTCGATTTAAATACACATGAAAATGTGGCTCAAACTGAGAAAACTGTGGGCCTTGTTTGGTGGTTCAATCCAGACGGTTGTCATGCTGATGCGCTGGGGAGGCCGCACTGTGGTTGATCCCCGGAGCCAGCATCACAGCCGTTGTGTGTGCTGATGCACCAGGGAGGCAAATAAGCTGATCCCTGGAGCCAGCATTACACTTCAGCCATTAATACCAGAAAGAAGGATATCTACATCATTATATGGAAGGAAATGCAAATGGATGGAGACACATATGGATCACATTAGTTACCTGTAAAGCTACCTCTTAGTTGGTGCTTATCTTGGCGAGAGCTGAGTTCAAATCAGCATGAAGTTTTAACATCTAATCTCGAGTAATGGAAATCATGAAGATCTGGATACGTCCAGTGACTGCTGTGAATAGTGGAGCTGAAAATAAGGGAAAGCCTGGAGAGACAGCTGACAGGAGGAAAGAGACCCCATTGGGGATGGCAAGGGTTAGCTACCCTTGTCGGCAGTATCCAGCTCTGTGTTTACAGGACGCTGGAGACACCCGCCCAAGGCTTCTAAGAAATTAAAGAGAAAAATACCCCTAGAGTCTGTGAGAGAGGGGGCGGAAGATGACTCATCGTTGGACAACACGGTTAACAACTTAGGAATGGAAAAGGATATGAGTATGGACAGTACTTCACAAAAGCCTAGTTCAAGATCTGCAGTTAGCAAAGACATGGAACTCCGGGTTTGTGTCTGCGGCTGGAGCAAGGCGACAACGGTCAGGGGCAAGGGCCTCACATTGATCAGTACTTACGAAGTCAGTCAAATCAGTCGAATGAAATCCAGCGACAGGAAGCAAACCACAGTTCGCAGGATATCAGCACCCCTGTCATAGACGTGAGGAGGACTTGCATGGACACAGTTAGTGATGAACCTAATGATCCTTGTGAACCCGGTCAGACAAACCAGCATAAGAGAGAAAAGAACCTCAACGGGCACAAGCCTGGAGTTTAATGGCCAAGAGCTTGTGAAAAAACTGCAAGGGACACAGTAAATACAGATCTCTGCTTTGCATTGGAAAGGTTAAGTGGAACAGTTGAAAAGAATGGCACACTAAAAGCATCTAAGGTTGGTCTGGAGAGATATTTGGAGGAAACACACACATATTCAAAAAGGCAGGAGCCTATGTCAATTCCTTCAGACATCCCACCTATCAATCCACCAGAATACCAAATGGAGGACTGTGCACCTAAGTGGAAAGAAGTAGAGCAAGCTGTGAAAAAAGCAAGGGCTTCATCATCACCAGGGCCTAATGGAGTTCCGTACAGAGTGTACAAGAGTGCTTCAGGAGTTCTACAAATTCTGCGGAAATTGATGAAAGTGGCATGGGAAAAACAGGTTGTACCAAGAGCATGGCGCAGAGCAGGTGGAGTCTTTATACCTAAAGAAAAAGATTCTACAAGCATCAGTCAGTTTCGTCCTATTTCCCTATTAAACGTAGAAGGCAAGATTTTCTTCAGCATTATTGCTCAGAGATTGTCAACTTACCTATTAAAGAACTGCTTCATTGACACTTCAATACAAAAAGCGGGCATTCCAGGTTTCCCAGGATGCTTAGAACACATCAATGTGATCTGGCGACAAATTCAATCAGCTAAAAAGGAGAGGAAGGAGCTCCATGTGACATTCCTGGATTTGGCTAATGCATATGGCTCAGTGCCACATGAACTTCTTTGGGCAGCATTTGATTTTTTCAGTGTACCGATGACAATAACAAATTTAGTGAAAGCCTACTTTGGAGATTTGCAATTTTCTTTTTCAACTTCAGAATTCAGCACTACATGGCAATGCCTAGAGGTTGGAATAATGGCAGGATGCACCATTTCTCCACTGGCTTTTACCATGGCAATGGAAGTAATCATTAGGGCATCAAAATGGGTAGTAGGAGGAGAGCGCTTGGCTTCTGGAATGCGACTACCACCAATTCGAGCATACATGGATGACATGACAACCATGACTACAACAGCAGCCTGCACTAATCGGTTATTGGGCAAATTAACCAATAACATTGAATGGGCACGAATGCAATTCAAGCCCACTAAATCAAGGAGCATCTCTATAATTAAAGGTAAAGTAGTAGATAAAAGGTTCTACATTAATGGTGAGGCAATACCAACAGTGTCTGAGAAGCCAGTGAAAAGTCTTGGGAGATGGTACGACGGGGATCTAAAGGACATAGTTCGTGTGGGAGAAGTTAGACAACAAGCAGTGGAAGGGTTGAAGAGCATAGACAGCTGCGCTCTACCAGGCAAACTAAAACTCTGGTGCTTTCAGTGTGGTCTACTGACGAGGTTGCTGTGGCCACTGACTGTGTACGAGGTTTCTTTGACAACAGTAGAGAAGCTGGAAGCTTTAATTAGTTCATACATCAGGAAATGGTTGGGAGTTCCACGCTGCCTCAGCAGAGTGGGACTTTATGGTAAAGGAATACTGCAGCTACCAGTCTCCGCTCTAACCGAGGAGTTTAAGTGCGCCAAGGTCAGACTGGAAATGACATTAGTAGAGTCACGCGACAAATGCGTAAGGGAAGCAGCACCTGTGTTGAAAACTGGAAGAAAGTGGGCGGCAAAGAAAGCTGTGGAAGATGCAAAGGCTGCCCTTCGAATTGGTGATATCATGGGGCAAGTTCAGCATGGAAGAGGGGGTCTTGGTCTCATTTCAGCTCCTCCTACATGGCACAAGGCAGCCCCAGCTCAAAGGAGGAAGCTGGTAGTCAACGAGGTGCAAAAGCAGGAGGAGAGGATGAGGTGTATAAAGGCCATTTCCCAGGCCAAGCAGGGAGAATGGATGAGATGGGAGAGTGTGGAACAACGCAAGATTGGCTGGCAAGACCTATGGTCAGTGGAACAGAGCAGGATCAGTTTCCTCATCAGGTCAACATATGATGTTCTCCCATCACCACAGAACCTAAACCTCTGGGTAGGAGAGGATCCCTCATGTCCTTTGTGTTCATCACCTGCAACATAAAGGCACATTTACTTTTGCCAGTTTACTTGGCACCACGACCAGGTGCTGCGATGTTTGGCCTTAGCAATGGAAAACAAGCGTAACCTGACCAATAAGTTGCCACCTGTTCCATCAAAACATTACACACAAAAGACAACATTCCCCCGCCCAGGAGAGCAACCACCAAGAAAAAGTGTTAAAACCAATACTCGCCCAGGACAACTAGAAGCTGCTAGAGACTAGAAAATGCTGGCAGATGTTGGTCAACGGCTTATTTTTCCACCTGAGATTGCCACCACTAACCTTCGACCAGATGTTGTCTTGTGGTCTGGATCAGCACGCCTTGTTCACCTGGTAGAGTTAACAGTGCCATGAGGAAGAAACTGCGGTATGCTCAACTAGCTGCTGAAGCAGAAGAGCGAGGATGGAGAGTCCGTGTTTACCCAGTGGAGGTGGGTTGTCGAGGATTTGTGGCACACTCTACAACCCGGTTTCTCAGAGACGTCGGATTCAGTGGCCAAGAGTTGCGTCGCACAGTGAAGAACTTATCTGAAGCAGCAGAGAGGAGCAGCAACTGGCTGTGGTTGAGACGGAAAGATTCTGGCTGGGGATCTCAAGCACAATAGAAAGAAAGAAACGCTGATGTACAGGTAAGTAAGCTGGGCTGAGTTAAGTGGGGGACGGAGAGTGGTGATGCTGGGACGCCAGAATCACCGTCGAGCCCTCTTGAGGTGTCGTGGGCTAGTCGACGAAACACTCAGGATGGAAGGTGCCCACTTGAAGACCCCAGAGATGTACCCTGCTTAGCTCAATCCAGACAGTTGTCATGCTGATGCGCTGGGGAGGCCGCACTGTGGTTGATCCCCGGAGCAAGCATCGCAGCCGTTGTGTGTGCTGATGTGCCAGGGAGGCAAAATAAGCTGATCCCTGGAGCCAGCATTACACTTCAGCCATTAACACCAGACAGAAGGATATCTACATCATTATATGGAAGGAAATGCAAATGGGTGGAGACATATATGGATCACATTAGTTTACTGTAAAGCTACGTCTTAGCTGGTGCTTATCTTGGCGAGAGAGATTTAACATCTACTCTCGTGTAATGGAAATCTTAATTTATAAATGATGCAGGTGCATAAAGGCTGCAACTTGTCTGCATGTTTAGTCTTGTAGAGATAGCCAACAAATTGACTGAATATTGTTGTGTGTGTGTGTGTGTGTGTGTTATATATATATATATATATATATATATATATATATATATATATATATAATTATAATTATTTATTATTATTTTTGTTTCATTTTACTATTTCAACCAATGCTTAATTTTCTGCCTTTCTGATTGCTCAGTTTTGCCTAATCCTTACAACATGCTGTGATGAATTCATAGAAGGACTTAGGATAACCCACAACAATGTTAATGCTTTCTGATTGCTTGACAAAGGGCACATAAAATGACAAATGTAATGACAGAAAACTGGACAGAGACTAATAATTTCCAAAATGACAGCACTACTCATATCCCAGCTAGATATTCTAGGGACTAAAGAATCCAACAAGATCACAGTTCCACAAGGCTGTCCAAAGTGACTCCAGCATGCTGGCAGAAGGTTAATTAACATTAACACATGAGTCATGTGATGTCAGTAGTAAAACTGAACACATTTCTACTACAGAAGTGATTATCATTTACATATTTCCCCATGGATCTTAGACAATGCTTGCTGAAAGCCAAAGCAGAATAAAACCCCAAAAATAACCCTTAGAACAGTTTCTCAAACGGTTTCTAATTGGGTCCCCTTATATATCATAGAAAATACAGCTATACTACACGTAGATTTTGAACATTAAAAATGTGTATTATTCCTTATTAGATGGACTTTCATAACACAACATCTTCAAAATATTCACTGCAATTGACTGACCATAAAACTTGAAAAGTCTGCTTGGGTAGTTTTCTTTTCTGCAACACGTCACGAGATACCGACACCCAGTTTTAGAATCATAGCCTAGACACTACCCCCTAGAATATATGTTTTTAAATGTCATATTTTACTTATAAAAGTATGTAGACAGTACAGTATTCTTTGCCCTGGGTCTCAGGACTACCGATAGAACATCAACAAACAAAGAGTTAAATAAAATTGTGCCAATTGAAAAGGGATTCAGGATGTCCAACAGTGTAAAGCTATGTTATAATGGATTTAAAAAGCTCAAACATTTTTTTAAAAAGCTACCTGCATGTGTATTCCTTGGATGGCACGTTTTGAGGTCTGGTTTTAGGCTGACAATGACTTGTGATGCTTCTTGAATCACTAGTGCATCACTGGTTTTGTTACTCACTCTCACTTCAGTTTGGTCAATAGGAATCTTCTGTGAGTTATCACTTTCAGGGTTGGTAACCTCTAGGACCTGTGCATGTACTTGGATTTTCTCTTCTTGTCCACTGATCTCTTTTCCGTCATCTGTATCTAAGGATTCCTCATCTATATCAAGTATAGTGGAATCTTTTCTCAGAACAGTTACTGCGCTCTCTGTATTCACAGCGCTAGTTTCTGCTTGATGACTACTTTCTTTGCACAGCAAAGAGTTTGATCCTCCTATTGATGTAACTTGGTTTAGGAAAACTTGTGAGGTAGTAACGTCATAGCCAAAGTTATCAACGTGGCTCACTGCAGGACTACAATTGGGCAACACATCCGCCTCCGAGACTGAGTCTTCAGTTATTGGGATGAATTCAGAGGGTGTATGAGCCGTAGTGTGGTCTGT
This sequence comes from Polyodon spathula, assembly GCF_017654505.1. Lineage (NCBI taxonomy): Eukaryota > Metazoa > Chordata > Actinopteri > Acipenseriformes > Polyodontidae > Polyodon > Polyodon spathula. Next base: position 57,916,635 of record NC_054535.1, on the reverse strand, counting down.
TGAAAGCATGGGGGACTGCAATGAACATTCAGCAATCTCACCGGGACAAGACCCAGGGGTCCCTACATTGGTAGGCTCCCTTCCTGCACTTTTAGCTATGTCTCTGGGCTGTTCTATAACACATGTGGACTGGCTCTGCTTGGAAAATCTGTAGTGTGAAGAAAATGACTTAGGCAGCAGCTTTTTACTAGAGTGTTTGGAGGAACGCTTACTGTAATCATCTAAAAAGCCAGAGTCATCCCCTTCGTTGGTTCCTGAACTGATGCAGTTTGTAAACACGTTTCGGTTAGTCGATTGCTCCTTCCCCTTCTCAAAGTCTTCTGTCTGAGACCTGGTGATCTTTTTGCCCCGGTGGCCTCCAAAGCCGAACGAATGCCTAGACTTTGATTTAATACTCTCCTCTGGGTCCACCTTCTGGAAGCTGGAGTCTGAAGCTTGGCTGCCATTGTGCAGGCTGAGATCCACAGGTTCAACTGTGTCCAGTTTGTGATCGCTGTGCTTCTTGCTGTGGAAGCCAATGGAAGAGGTGCGAAAGAGATTCCTGCGCTTGCCCGTGCTGCTGGAGCTGGAGTTGGTGCTGGACGGGGAGGGGGTGTGAATGCCATTAGCATTGCCAGAGGAGGGAGAGGACGGCAACGAGTCTTGCTTTTTGCCTGTGCTCCGTCTGAAAATCGGCAACCTGGAAACTAGAGTTGAGCGTCCAGCCATCAGAAAATTAAGTTAGTGTTGCAGCAGGTAGCACAGTCTATCTGAAACAGATAAAAAAAAAAAAACACTGAATAAGGTCACCATTAACAAATCCCACTACATTTACAGCATAACTCTTCTACTGTAATATCAAATTAATTGACTAATACAAATGTTTACAGTAAATCAGGTTATCACAATGACAACAATGACCTAACAGCTATAAGCACTTCACTTATTTACTTCAATATTCACAGATGTGAGTATCAACCTTTTAAAACAGTATAAATAAAACAAAATATTGCTGTTTTACTGTATTCTACAGGTAAATGCTAGCACAGAACTGAACATTGTACTAAGGAAACTAAGTATTGTTTACTAATTTTCACCCAATTTGCATATTTTGTGGGACCTGCTATTTCACAATTTAAGTTACAAATTATAACAATGAAAACAAAATATGAGCACACAATAACGGAAAGACTAACAAAAATGAAAAAGGTAAAAAAGATAAATATTGAGGTATAAATGGCAATGTTGTGACAACAGATTTCACTGCCATATTAAAAAAGCCAGAGCTATTTCCATCAAGTTTTAGAACATTGTTAACACTGTTTTACTCTGAGTGGAATAACCTCTACTATTTAGCAATGAAGCTGAGCCCCATTTCAAGCATTACAAGCAGGTGGTGGAAGGAATCATTGCTGTAACATTTAATAAATCATATACTGTATGTGCTGATTTATATGTACAACTTAGTAAAAATAAAAAAGGAAATCAAAACCAAATAGAGTGCAGTGCAGGAAACTGTCAGTAGGTGGCACTCACAAGCTATATTTGTTTTGTTTTTAAATCACATCATTATGACTGAATGCAAGGCATACTGCAGTTTATGCATTACCCACAGCTATATACCTAACAACAGTGGAGGTTCAGCACGACTCTGACAACAAACAAAAACTGAAACAAATGTTAGACCTTTTCAGAGCTGATTTAAGGGCCATTGATCATTTTACTGTTTAGTCATGTTCTGCCATGTAAAGGTGAAACAAACAAAAAAAAACTAAAAGACCAGTTGGAACATTACATTTTTCATAGCAGCCCTTGAATAAGAAGCCAATGTAAATGACAGAAAGGATTTTGGATAATCGTCATATACCCTCAGATATTGACCCCGCCTGACAATGTATTTAGATGTGTTTTTAAAGCTATATTTATATGTATTTGCCTGTGCTCTATATTAAGGTTAAACAGTGTGCTTTAATATTAAGACAATACTTTCTTGTCAATACTTACAGGGAAAGAAAGCTCTTGTTTATTTTACATTTCAGTGGTTCTATGACCAAATCATTTTATACAACACTGAGGTTTCCACATGGCCATGCAAGGCCCAATTAACATAAATGGTAGTTACATGGTCTTTCTAAAAACCAAGACATTAACAGTGCTTTGTAAGACATGAGAGTATTCAATGTATCTAAAAAACTAAAAAAAAATAATAAGTACTGAAGACTAGCATAGAAAGTTTGGTCCGAAAGCCAAAGTTAATGAAGTTAATGTTAATTTGTTACAGAAGCAATTTTGAAATATTATAGTAATTATTAAACTTGGGAAAGAATCTTGAATTGATTCTTACTGGACAGTTGCATTACTGTGGAATTCCTCCATTCATAAAGCATGTTTTTCTTTCCATGTATTCAAGTTTGCACTAAACCCTAGACGTGGCTAGCCAAAATACATTTTGTTAAGCAAGTCTAATAATATTAAACACTTCTGCACATGCTGGTTATTCCTGAGCAGCCAGATACCAACTGAATCATGCCATCTTGCCACAGGATGGTTCCTCTCCACATATTGAACAGGTCAAGAAGACCACTCTGCAACAAAATGTATGTAAACTGTGATCAGAAGAAGGTTCAATTCAATCCCTGAGGGGAATGTAAGCGTTCCCCCAGAGATGCGCGTGCGCCTCTGTTGCTCATGCTATTGATCAGATACAGGAGATTGTGAAAATAGTGGGTGGTCATATCGTACAAAAACAAAAAACATTACTGCCATCATAATCGAAACAATTGTTTTCTTCTGGGTCTACCCATTCGTAAATTATGTCCCCACGAAATGAATGTTTTCATTATATTTGTGATGCTGTTTAGCTAATCTGCAGTGCTGCCAATTCAAAAATTGAATTGCAATATTTTATTGGTTTTATTTTTACTGGTTTATTTTATTTTTTATACAACAGATACCACAGTGCTCAATTTCCAAATTTCTCTTTTAACTCATTGGTGTTAAAAGAGAAATTTATTCAGAACCATCACCCAATCAGCTTCCAGCCCTAACGGGCTTCCATGAGACAGTATGCCAGCTGCAATGTCACAGCATCAGCTATGTATAAAACTTAAAATCAATCCAATCAAGATGCCAGCTTTTCTATTTTGACTTAGCAATTCACATCTATTGGACAGCAAAAAATAAACAGACACAATTGGTACAAATGCATTTTATTATCAACCAAAATCAGCCAATCAAAACTTTACACTGACGAACGCAACCAGCCCTGAACTCACCACTGCCGTATCAGCCAATCACAGCCCGTGAACTCTGCTGGAGCACAGCATCTTTCATCAACAACAAACCGAGACACTGACAGCTCAGTAATATTACTCCATTTGGATATCGGGCACTGTTAACATAAGCTACTCTTTAACACTAGAACTACCAGAGTTATACGCATAGCTAGAACTACCATGAGAGGTCAATTTGACAGCCATAAATATTATAATGAAAGGACAATCGGATATAAGTTGTAGTTGTACTCAGGTATATTTACTCGTCATATAAACAACAACATATGCATTGATTTTGCACCTGTTTACACAGATATGCACCCCGCCGTGGAACTTGAGAGTTTGTGTTCTCCATTGGAGTGCTTTTTGGCTTTTGTTCCCGAAAAGCTTATCACTTACCTTTACGACTGTATAAACAAAAGAGCATGCAGCCACTTTACAGGTAAGCCAGCTGCAAACGGGAAATGGCAGTGCTGTGACGAAATACTATCAAAACACAGTACTGGGTACAAGGCAATGAAGCAGGCGTCTGTGGCAACCAGATCCATCGCAATTCCTACGCAAAGTAGCTGTGTACACGTATTTGTGACTATCCCTCTGTGACAGGGTCTTCCTCGGGTCACACGCGTGGGTAGCCGCTGTTCAAGCATACAGAGAGACAGAGGTGGTGTTGAAACGCCGGCACAGGCGCGCAGGATTTATTAACAACAAACAGAAAGTGAAAGTAAAATAAAGGCGGTCATGTGACGTTACCAGCGATGGTAACGCACAGAGGACAGATACAGAAAACCGTACAAAAAGTGCAAAATAAAACACAATACCCCAAACTATAACTCAAAAGGTGCCGTGAAAACGGCAGGCCTTGCAGCAGCCCCGATCACAGCGATCGCCATGCTTTTATACTGACGCTCCGCTGAGACACGCCCACCTGCCTGCTGGAACAGCTGATTGCTTTCAGCTGCTGCTCCACGCAGACGGGTAATCGTCCCCAGCGGAGCGCCACAGCAGCTAAACAATTAAATCAATATTAACAATTAACAAAAAGACATACAATAAACTACATATTCCATTGTGCAAGGCTTACGCTTTGCCACACCCTCCAACACAAAGGAAGCAGAGACCGCAAAAAAGGTGCAGGGTCTGCTACAAAAATGAAAACAAAATAAAGAACACAAGAAAAATGTGCAGTGGTTGTTAAGGCAATCCCGGGTTCTTTTGTATTGAATACTTCAATAAATGGCACACGTTTTGATGTTGTTTGATTTTTATTTGATAATTACTGTTTACAATTGTTAGCAGTGTTTTTGTTTTCTTTGTTCAAACAAAAAAAATTAAAAAATTAAAAAAACTTGTTTTTATCTATATATTGATCATTGGTATGTAGTACGTAGGAGCATAAAGGGTTAATGAAAAACACAGTTTAGGTATTATTTGTATTTTATTCATCATATGTTAACATTTTATAGCAATTACAGGTTTGAAAACATTATTATTATTATTATTATTATTATTATTATTATTATTATTATTATTATTATTATTATTATTATTTTCAAAATCTGGTACCTGGGAAGGGGTTTCATTTTTACATCTGGAGCTGAAGTGGTCAACAATGATGTAATTGTAAAAAGATACAAATAAATAAAATTTGATTTGATTAAATATGACCGCATATATATTTTTACATTTGCAAGGGGTGGGGTAAGTTTTTCTTGCTGCTGCAGGTGACGTCAGGCACTTAAGATTTACACACAACCAGAGCCGTACCAGTCCTTGATGCGCCCCGTGCAAGATACCAATCCAGCCCCCCACCCCGAAACTTGCAGTCAGCAAATAAAAATAAACAAACTGTTCAAAATATTTCTAACTGACTAATGGAATGCATCAATAGAAATGAAACTCACAGCCTACAAACTTACTTTTCTTGCCTTCGGTGATGCAAAGTCATCGATGACATGGTCACAGTTCATAGAGTTGGCCAATGCAAATGATAAATAACTACAAGTACTGCCTGCCTCATTTGGCCATCAATTTATTTTATTTTTTTACAAAAAAGCAAAAGTGAACAAAACAAAAACCCAGACATAGCGCTACACAAATACACACAAAAAAACCCCCAAATAAGTATTAAAATTCCCACAATCCATAAGGAAACGTTGTATGTTATCCATGTGTCTAACCCTTTCCTGACTCTCTATATATACAGTACTAGTCAAAAGTTTGAGTACACCTGCTTGCAACCAGGTTTTTCATGATTATCTATGCTTTTAACTGTATACATTTATCTATAAACACTTAATATTTCATTATATAGTACGTGTACTTATAGAAGCTGATAATCATAACTGAATTGCATTCAAAAATAAAATTTTTAAATGAAAATGTAAATCTTGTCAATTTTAATGAAATGGTCACCCAAAGCAAGGGGATTTCAGTCTAAAGCCCAAGTCATTTAAAAGTCTGAAATGTGTATAACACAGTGTTAGAACACTGGCCTAAGTATAAAAGTATCTTTGTTTGATGTTCTCTCAGTTAACTAGCATGTTACCTAATTAACCTTTTGTCACCAATTACTGTTAACAGATGAGGGTCCATGATTACTATAAATATAGGCTAGCATAGGCACAAGTTTATCATGCCTGAATGTAAGGAAGCAGAAAATGGCAAAATACGCTCAGTTAAGCAAAGAAAAAAGACTGTAATTACTTTAAGAAATGAAGGTCAATCTTTAAGACAAATCGCAAGAACTTTGCAAGTGTCTGTAACTGCTGTGGCCAAGACCACCAAACGATTTGAAGAAACTGGCACTCATGAGGACCGAACAAGGTCAGTCAGGCCAAGGGTGACCTCAGAATCAGAGAACAAGTTAATCTGAGTCACAAATCTGCGAAACTGGCGATTAACTACCCCTGAAATACAAGCTCAGCTAAATGCTACTAGAAGTACAGATGTTTCAAAATCAACTGTTCAGAGGAGATTATGTGAAGCTGGCCTAACTGGAAGAATTGCTGCAAAGAAACCATTGTTAAGAGTGCAGAATAAGAGGAAGAGACTTGCCTGGGCCAAAAAACACAGAAACTGGATGTTTGAGGAGTAGAAGTCGGTCTTATAGACCGATGAGTTAAAATTTGAAATATCTGGGTCCAACCGCCGAGTATTTGTAAGACGCAGAGAGGGGGAGCACATGAGTTCTGCATGTGTGGTTCCCACTGTCAAGCATGGGGGAGGCAGTGTCATGGTCTGGGGTTTCTTTGCTGGACAGAGTTGGTGATCTTTACCAAGTCCATGGCAAGCTCAACCAGCATGGCTATCATAGCATACTTCAGTGGCATGCCATTCCATCAGGATTACGGCTAGTTGGGCAGTCCTTCATTCTTCAGCAAGATAATGACCTGAAACACACCTCAAAGTTGTGCAAGAACTATCTGGCGAAGAAAGAAAGTGAAGGACAACTCCTTGCTCCAGACCTCAATCCCATAGAACTTGTATGGGACGAACTTGTCAGAAGAGTCAAAGCAAAGCTACCCAAAAGTGCAAGGTTGTCCTGGAAGAAAACTTGCTTCCTTCTGCTCTGACAATGTTCCCCAACATTTTTCCAGCAGGACAATGCTCCATGCCACACAGCCAGGTCAATCAAGGTGTGGATGGAGGACCACCAGATCAAGACCCTGTCATGGTCAGCCCAATCTCCAGACCTGAACCCCATTGAAAACCTTTGGAATGTGATCAAGAGGAAGATAGATGGTCACAAGCCATCAAACAAAGCCGAGCAGCTTGAATTTTTGCGCCAGGAGTGGCATAAAGTCACCCAACATCAATGTGAAAGACTGGTGGAGAGCATGCCAAGACGCATGAAAGCTGTGATTGAAAATCAGGGTTATTCCACCAAATACTGATTTCTGAACTCTTCCTAAGTTAAAACATTAGTATTGTGCTGTTTAAAAATTAATATGAACTTATTTTCTTTGCATTATTCGAGGTCTGACAACACTGCATCTTTTTTATTATTTTGACCAGTTGTCATTTGCTGCAAATAAATGCTCTAAATGACAATATTTTTATTTGGAATTTGGGAGAAATGTTGTCAGTAGTTTATAGAATAAAACAAAAATGTTCATTTTACCCAAACACATACCTATAAATAGTAAAACCCCACGAAAATCCCCACGAAAATCCATGGTAAAATTTCCTAAAATCTGCAATGAGAAAAATTAGTGTTTTCTACAAAATTTGGCGACAATGACTTTTGACGAAAAACAGTGTTAATGAGTATAAATAAACAAGACAAAGTAAGTCACAGTTTGTTGTTTGTTGTTTTTTTTGTTTTTTTAAATTAACATCACATTACTAAAATCTGGAAAAAAAAACAGAACAAACGTGTTATTTTATGGAAATCAAAGAAGAAAAAAAACACATACAATGAAGCACAGTTCACTTTTTTTTTTTAAAACTCTGACAGCACTGACTACTGGATGCCATTTTTAAAATATACATAAAACATAACAATTCTTTTTAAAAAAAATTAAACACCATTATGGCCAAAACATATGACTATATTTAATCACATTAGTAATAACATTTTCCGAGCAGAATAAGATTGTAGTAGGGCACTGGAATTCAAATTAGCATTGGTACATTTTACAAATGCACTATTTTACAAATGTTTACTAGGCTTGGAGCATTTGTGTACATGCAACAGGGTATTTTTAGAAACATTTGTTGTTCACCAAAATGTTGTAATTAAAACGTATCCACATCAAGACAGCACATAGAAATAGTTTGGAAACAGTGACACGACACTGATTGGCTGATAAACTAGCATTTTTGTTTCTTTGACCAAGGCCGCAATGTGAAAGTGCAACCATCACATATTACAAAACAAATGGGAAAGAAATGATTTTTAAAAAAAAGGATTTTCACAAAAATGTTGTCATCCGAACTAAACGGATAATATCTAATATAGTTCGCTGCCCCCTTCCTTTAAGCATTCATGTTACTACACCATGTACAAAAAATGTGTGTATTTCCATATATAATTAAAATGACATCTTTCAGGTCCTGCAGCACAGGAAGTACAAGCAAGGTCCTAATTGTTTTTCTCTGACCTTTCACATAGGAGTAACAGAACAATGCTTCACTTTGAACTTGCGAATAAATTATGAAATCCTTTTGTAAAATAACAATAATAATAACAAGAATCTGTTTTCCAGGTCTTCAGTGTTTTTTTTCTTATCAATGTACGCACTTCTCTGTCACTCACTTCTCAATTTGGTTAAGGTCTTCGTGCATTTCTTTTATCTCCTGTCTAATATCTTTCATATGTTGCAAGTTCTCTCCTAAATACTCAAATTTCAAACAGTGTTTTTTCAAATTCCGTTGAATGATACAATTTTTCATTCGGCGAGCGGTCAGATTCTATCATGGCTGAGCTGGGGTTTCCTTAATCTTCCGATCTTTCAAATTCTGGCGTTTTAGCTTGTTGACGTTTCCTGTTTTTGCTTATTGCTGTAGTCATTTTTGTACCACTTATTACAATAACTAACAAAAAAGCTTTTGCTTTGTAAACAAGGAGAATTTGCGGAGCTAAAATTTATGCCGCCATCAGCTAGTGCACCTCACCGAAGCCCAACCCGCTTAGTGGCTTTATGGGTGTAAACCAAGTATTGGAATTTGTTACAGATGCACGTTTTTTCTTTCAATGTGTATATGCATCTATCATGGATGACGGGGTGGGTGACGTCACAGACCAGGAAATACACACAGGCAAACGACTGCGGAGTAAAACAAGTACCGTGCTGCTGGTGCAAATCCAGCACGTGTAGCAATTGTCGTCTTAGTTATTTACATTCCTTTTTCTCTCCACTCTCATCAACCAATACATTTAAATAATAACAATAAATAATAACAATAATAATAATAATAAAAACAAAAACACAGGGGAGGGGTGTACCCCATCACAACATCACACAAACACTACTGCAGAAGGCTTTTATAACAAGAAAATCTAAATGCTACTTCCCTCAGAGGAACTGTCTTCTGCAGCAATTAAGAGTTGCAACATTTCAAATCATTATTTTTTACTGTACCCTGCTAAAGATGATGGCATTTACATTTTTCAATGCACTAATTAGATCCACATGTACTGTATGTGACTCAACCCCTTTTATATCAAGCTGCACAGCATGAAGACAGGCAACAAACAAACATTGAAGAGGCTTTAAACCAACAGCAGTTTGAAATGTAAACATGGTTGTTTTGCATAATTAGGAAAGCAAGACAAAATGATTGATGGAAAGGACTATCAAGAAGGTTTGTGTACAATATTTCTAACATAATGTGGCTGTGTGCCCCGCCCGTGTGTGTATTTTGTATTATATGTTGCATGTGGTGTGTTAATGTTGGTGTATAGGTATTGGTGCACGGGATATAAATGGGTCTGTGTGATTTAAAATGTATAGTTGTATTTAGGCAGGGGGATTGCACTCCATGTGCATTTAAGGTATTTAATAGTACATGAGCATGTGGTTGCACAAATTAGTTCACATGCTGGGATTCAAGTGAATAATTAATTAGTAAACTGAATCCCGGCACATCTGTATATATAGATGCACGTTTCACTCACTCAGGCTTGTGTGTTCGGTGAGTGGAGAACGGGTGTGGAGAATGAGAAAGTAATTATAAAAAGCAAGAGAAAAATAACAAATACTACTCGTGCAAGACCTGTTTAGTGTTCGTCCACTGTCTCTTTTGTTTGTCTATTTATTTTGGCCTCAAGTGCCTGGTTCTGTTTTGTTCAACCTTTTATTTTATTGGCAATAAACCAGCGCAAGCAAGCACCTTCACCATTTCACTCGCAATGCTGTGTATGTTTCTTCCAGGTCTGACGTCACCACTACAAGCCATCTGTGACACATACCTATTGCTTTCTTGGAGATATACCAAACACATCAGTTTGTCTGTGGAGGGAAATTTTTGTTTGTTTATGATGATATCTAGTTAGGGTTAGGGTTAGGGTTAGGATTCTACCATACGATGTATAAATATAAATGTATATGCGTATTAAAACCTGTGTAAATGGGTTATGTACAGTGATTTTTTATTTATTTTTTTTTTGAAAGGATTTCAAGAAAAACGGTAACATCCAAAAATTATACTCAGTATTTGGCAAAACAGATTTCAAATTAAAATAAAAAACTTGATTGTCTTTTTATTACTTGGTTTATTTAATAAATAAAAATCCAATAAATAAAAGGCACATCAATTAAATCTCTACAGTTAAGAAGACAGATCACCTATAAACAGTTTAGGTAAATTCCATCAAAAGTATTGCCACTGGTATATAGGCACAGTACATGCAGCGTGAAGGTAATGGGATTCACAGGATTTTTATTTTCACAGATTAAAACTGGTTGTTCACTTGTTTACAAATAGAAATACATACAACTAAATTAAATTCCAACTTTGAAATAATACACATGCCAACTTATGTTTACTATAAGTTTACATTAGGACAGGCTCGTATTTATGGTAAACTGATAAACTTATCAAATATGCCTCTGTTCAATAATCAAACAGTTTTAAAAGTACTTAAACAAATGATACAATATTTCATACAAAGCACACCGCACCACAAACTCTTTAACTGCCTAATCCTTAGGACAAAAATCCAAGTTGTTTTAGTTTAAATACAATCTTCAATGTAGTTAAAACGTGTAAGCTTAGCACCAATAGAGACCAAATGTAATTTGAATAGCCCTACATGCAAAAGGCTTGTATTGCAGCTGCTGTTTCATAGCACACACAAAATACCCCAGCACCACAAAAAAGTAGATACTTTCACTGACTTAAAAATACATTAAACAAAAACAAAATACTAGTGGTAAACCGATAAAGATTTTCTTGACCGATACCGATAGCTGATGTTTATCCACCCATATAGGCTGAAACTGATAGGACTGATAATAATAGACAGCGCTGGTAAGCGATTCTAAACTACTAGAGCAAGACAAAGGGCCTACATTTAAACTGTTTTATAATTAGAAATGTTAAAAAATTAACAGATATCGTTTACTTGTGTATTTATGACAAAAATGAACAGGTATTGTTTATTTGTTGCATTTACTTCAGGAAATGTAGAACAACATAATCGAACACCATGTGCTTGACAGCAATGTATACATTTGTTTTACAACAGTCCCACAAAAATACCACTTTGCATTTGTACTAGTAAAAACACTTCTGTAGAAAAACCTATATATTAATGTGACATTAACTTTAATAGCCACTTGCTGGCAAACATTGCGTATTATAAGCTCTACTTATACTGCACAGTAGAAAAGAAAGATTTAGTCTACACAATGTCACCTACAACAACGTTTGTTACATTTTTATTTTAAGCACACACTGCACAAAAATGCAGCACAACTTAAATTGTTCGCTTAATCCAACAAAAAAAAAGACATTTCCTGTTACAAAATGGAGTCAAACTTGAGTTACTTAACAAAAGACGGCACAATAATCAATTCCTGCTTCAAAACGCCACCGAACACACCCGCAGCCAATGCAGACCAAGCAAGAGCAACACAAATTACAAAACATCATTTTGAAGTACATTGTGTAATAACAACAACAACAACAAGAATCAGCAGCATTGCAGCACAAGTGTCAGCAACAGATCAGTTTTATGGAGCAGTTTTAATTCAAAATACTGCATTAATTCATTATCTCACAATACTTTAAACACCACAGTAACCATGACCCTATCTACTGTAAGGAGTTATACAAGCTACTTTTACATTTAACTAAGGGAGAGGTCAAAGGTCAGGATCAAGGTAATTTTTTGAATAGAGGATATATGGATTCACCTCTGGGTTCCATAGTAACCATTAACCTATAAGCATTCTGTAAGTTAGTAAGTTAGCTTTTCATTTTAACTTAAGTAGAGGTTAAAGGTCACAGGCAAAGTCATTTTTGTATAGATCACATATGGTTTCCTAGATGTGTTCCATAGTAACCATTAACCTGCACTTTTTAAGGAGCTACAAGCTAGTTTTACATTTGACTGATGATTTCGAAAGGTTTTTAAATAAATGTGTCATGTAGCCATGTTGGTATACGCACACCTTTTTTGAAAAAGTCAGTTGTACAAACACAGGGACAATGCTTGTCAACTTTGGAGTTAATCAAATAAACAATTTTTCAACTGAAGCGGTTTTAAATACAAGAAAAAATGTAGGTCTGGCAGCCATCTTGTTTTACCAAAGAAGATAATTTTGCCATAAATGAATTCCATTGTCCCCACAGTGATGCCTACCATGTTAGGAGTTAGTTGGTTAAACGGTTTGCAAACAGAAGTAGTTTGATGTTTGGGCGCGTTTTGGTGAATTTGGTGGCACTGAGCCATTAACCATTAGCAGTTACAACAGAACTGAAATGTACTTTGGCTTTAAAAAAAGAAGAGTCCGCCAATGTAGGTGTATACAGAGAAAAGGTAATGAGACAGCTTGTTTATTTTTAACTGCAACTAAAAATTGAACGTGTTAGTACCTCGTTATTGACAAATGTAATATTATTACAGCGACGCGTTACTTAAGTAACGCATACATGGTCGGGACAGTCCCAATTGCCTAGCAAATGTCCTGCGTCCCGATGCATAGGAAGAAAGTCCCAATATTTACACAAAGAAAATAAATCATTGATTCTGTACAGCAGAGTTAGTGAAAACCACACGCTGTGCTCTTTGTGCGGCTGACATATCTTCTGATCACTAACTTATACAAAGGGAAGAACGCTTCATTATGTCTATTTTTACTGTCATGATGGTTGTGTGAGGTTATGTTGGGGGGGGGGGGGGGGGGATACATCTATTATATGACAAATGTTTTTTTTGCATATGACCCCTACTAAACTAATAGGTTGATAGGCAAACAGTTTATTTTCCAAGACAACAACGACCCAAAGCATACGGCTAAGTCAACTCTAGAGTTTTTTGAACAACTGATCTGAAGGACTGATCTCAAAAAACCTGTAGCCAAGCATTGAGTATCCAACCTGTCTGAGCTGAACGAAATATGAAAGATTAGGCCAAACATCCATATTAATGAGTTGTTTACAGGATGATTCAACTCTACAGCCTTACGGATGCATGGCAGGAAGTCCTCAGATTGAACAGCACAAAGCTAATTAACATCTGATAGCTGGATTTAATGTTACCTAATATACCAAATTACATAAAAGCTCATGGGTCTATATTGCAGGTACCGCATGGTCTCAGCCTTCACAGTCTTCACGGCCTACAGGACAGATTTAACAATGTTCAGTAAGCATATTAAAACATCCCATAAATACACACGCAACTGTGGATAATAAGGCTGTTATTCGATCGAGGGTAACTGGTAACAAATGTCACCGGAAACCCAAGATAGAATTACAGCCTTACATGTACAGTTTTGGGGTATATTATTTGTTATGATACATGGAGACACAAGACAAGAACTGCAGTGTTTATTTTGAACAACTGAAAAAGAAGTGTTGAGAATAACACTGGAAAACAGAATTTTAACATTGTTTATATTTAACAATTACATTTAAACTTCTGTAATGTGCTTGGCTGTTTTGGAGGGTGGAAACAAAATCATCTACAAAAATGGCGAACTATGGCACAGTACTCTCCGTGATAAAACTGAAGGCAATGCGACATACAGTTTAGTTAAGCTGTCCTGTATCTTCGGCACGCTAGACAGCATTATCTGACTAAACTGGTTAGTCACAGAAAATAGTGTTTAACCATACCAAAAGCGCAAAGCTTACACTGAGTTAGTCGATTTTTATACTGTACTGTACGACTGCACTAACGGCTTGAATATGATAAAGCCTATAATATATCAAAAAGTTTAATGTTTTTGCTGGAGATGGATACAATGTAGAATGCTGCAGTCCAAATGAGAATACTTCTGGTGATAGTATATAAATGAACCATACAGGCAGAGTTAGTGGGTGCTCTGGAGCTAGAGCTGCATGGGACAAAATAGGAGATGATGTGCAACAAATTAAACAACAACCAATTCAGCCAGAACGTTTCCTAATAGTAAAACAAATTTTAAAAACTGTTGTAGTAAGCAGACAAATAAATATCCCACTTCCCATCTGATGTTACATTTTTTGTGTATTTATGCAACCCATGGTTGTATTTATTTTCACTTACCAAGAAGTATTGAATGGGTTTCTATCAACAACGCATTTTCCAAGTGTTACAAAGGTTGACAATATACAGTAAGAATTTAAAATTCAGGACGACTAGCGAGTACTGTAATGTACAATTTCGTTTTGCTGGTTACACAGAACTAGCAGTTTTGCTGGTTGAACTAGCAGTGACACCCCCCCCCCCCCCCCCCCCCCAATTAAAAAAAGTATTATTCCTAGAATTCTTGAGTGAATCAGATGGCACATAAACTGCAGGATCATCTAAATTGTTTCAAGAAATATGGAAAACATACAAATAAGCAAGACGTCAATTATTTAAAAATTGTCTGCACATATTTCTTGGTCATAAGAAGGTTGTCTTCCTGTTAAATGATTAGGAATTGGATGTTCAGGGCACTCATTATAAATGAGCGGCATCAGGACTAGACCATCAATGTCAATTACGATGGATCCAGAGGCAAAAAATTGCCGACTAGAAACCAGAAGAACATTCTATGTGGATACTTGCACAAACAGTTCATAGTGAAAGCACAGCACTACAAACTTGTAAGGGACAGACAATTAACAGCTCTGGATGACAAGGAAAATAGAAACTATGGCTTAGGCTGTATTTTACCATGGTTATCAAGGATTTCACAATTCCTGTGAAATGTAGTGTAATATGTATTTCTCTGTGAAAATTCCCATTTCTGATCATGTCTGCCTTATTGACGCACTACCTGTTAAGGGCTAGTCACACGACAACATTTATTCACACTGTTTTTCGTTTTGAAAAATCAAACCTATGAAATTGAATACTGCCTTTCACACTTGAGCATAATCGCTGTGACAAACGCTGAGAAAAAAAATCGAAACAGGTTTGATTTCTAGACGATAAACGCTGTGATTTCCAGAGTCCTTCTACATTTGGAGGCAATATGAAATCGGGTGCAGGCTGCCGCATTGATGTTTCCGATGAATGAGAGAAAAAAAGGGGATGAATGCACTATAATAAAATACCACTGACCTGCATAAAAAATACTGGTATGTAAAATAATAAAATTAAACCAGAGATAGCCAATTTGATCTAATTTCATTAAATTCCAGGAAAAAATAATCGGTCCATTCAAAGGTAACATGTTGACAGCTGAGACGAAATCACCGTCTTCTGTGGGTCAGAGAACATCTGAGCTGGTAGCAGAGAAAGTGGTGGAGTGTTTTATTCACCGACGATTGCTGTTTTACCCCGGACAAACCGGGTGGATGGCAACGTGTGTGGAGATGCTGATTGTTGCCTTGTTCAAGCCAACCAGTGGGGACGTGGTTGGCTTGAAGAATGCTTTTAACGCAGATTGAGGGCAACCTTACTGCTCAGTGATACGTTGACGAAGTCCTTGAGGCAACAGTTTTTCCATTCCTGCAAGCCAATCCGGAAGTTTCGATTTTCCAGCAGGTCAATGCAAGACCACACAGTGCTAGGATTACAATTGCACGACTTCAAGAAAACAATGTCGAGGTCTTGCGGCCAGTTTTTTCTCCTGACCTGAGTACAATAGAACATCTGTGGGACCAAAAATCATCAGTGCCATCCACAGGAGACAACCACGACCAGTCAACCTTCGCCTGCTGGCTGCAGCTGCACAGGAAGAGTGGTGGAACATCCCACAGCAGTCTGTCCAGAGGCTGATCAGGTCTATGCGCCAACACTGGCAAGATTGTGTTAACCCTTTGCGGTCCGTGTATTCAGCGCTTGTCAGGTGTGTCAGGTCCAATTTATTTTCATACGCGCCGTTTATTTTACACGCGCTGTTTAATTCCCCCCCCGCCCCCCCGAGAGTAAAACAGTTTAAAAGGCCCTGTATAGCAAAAGGAGATCAGCACTGCATCTCCAGCCAAGCCCTACTCCCTGTTCGCTATATTTTTCACACAACTCTTTATAGACGTGCATACTGATAAATCCTCTCCTGATCACTTAACTCGTTTTATCTCCAAACTTTAAGATTAATTATGTATATATATATATATATATATATATATATATATATATAGAATATATATATAAATACACTAATAGTTTTATAAGGGTAACAGCATTGTTTTTTTCTTTGTAAAAGAAAACGGCATTATAATACTTATATATATATATATATATATATATATATATATACATACACACATATACACACACACACACACACACACACACACACACACACACACACACACACACACAGTGCCTATAGAAATTCTACACCTCCTTGAACTAACATTTTGATGCATCAGTGCCTCAGAGTTTCATGCATTTAAATGATTTTTTTCCACTTCTCTACACACCATACTCCACACTGTTAAGGTGAACAAAGTTTCTGAGAAAAAAATTATATATTAAAAATACAAAACTGAAATCATAATTGGATAAGTCTCCACCCCCCTGAGGTAATATAAAGGTGCTTACCTTTGGCAGCAATTACAGCTGTCAGTCTGTTGGGATATTTCTCTATCAACTTTGCACACCTAGATTTGGCAATATTTGACCATTCTTCTTTACAAAACTGTTCAAGCTCTGTCAAGTTCCTTGAGGAGTGTTGATGGACAGCAATCTTCAACGCACAAATTTTCGATTGGATTTAGGTCGCGACTCTGACTGGGCCACTCAACGACATTTACCTTTTTGTTCCCCAGCCACTCCAGTGTAGCCTTGGATGTGTGCTTTGGGTCGTTGTCATGCTGAAAGGTGTCCCAGTTTCTTTTTGTTGCTTTCTTGCAGAGGGCAGCAGTTTTTCCTCAAGGACTTCTCTGTACTTTGCTCCATTCATTTTCCCTTCTATCCTGACAAGTGCCCCAGTCCCTGTCGATGAGAAACATCCCCACAACATAATGCTGCCACCACCTACTTCACAGTAGGGACTGTGTTCTTTGGGTGATGCGCTGTGTTGGGTTTATGCCAAACATAACGCTTTGCATTTAAGCAAAAAAGTTTTTAATTTCGTCAGACCACAAAACTTTTTGCCACATGGCTACAGAATCTCCTGAGTATTTTTTTTTTCATACTGGGTGGGCTTTCTTGATTAATGGCTTCCTTCTTGCCACCCTACCATATAAGCCAGATTTGTGGAGTGCTTGGGATATTGTTATCTCATGCACACTTTGACCAGTCTTGTCCACAAAAGCCTGTAGCTCTTGCAAAGTTGCCCTCGGCCTCTTGGTAGCCTCTCTGATCAGTCTCCTTCTTGCTCGGTCATCCAGTTTGGAGGGACGGCCTGATCTAGGCAGGGTCTTGGTGGTGCCATACACCTTCCACATCTTAATAATCATCTTGACCGTGCTCCAAGGCCTTTGCTATTTTTTATACCCATAAACCCTGATCTGTGCCTTTCAACAACTTTTTCCCAGAGTTCTTTTGAAAGCACATTGGTGCTCATGATTGAGTCTTTGCTTTGAAATGCACTACCCAGCAGAGGGAAGCTACAGGAACTG
Organism: Polyodon spathula; assembly: GCF_017654505.1. Lineage (NCBI taxonomy): Eukaryota > Metazoa > Chordata > Actinopteri > Acipenseriformes > Polyodontidae > Polyodon > Polyodon spathula. Next base: position 57,898,723 of record NC_054535.1, on the reverse strand, counting down.
CTGAATTTATCCTGAAATCATGTGAATCACTACAATTTAACACAGGTGGAGGCCACTTAACTTGGTGTGTGATTTTGAAGGCGAACATGATAATGTAATATGTCATGGCATATGTCATATGTGAGCAAGAACATAAACAAAAGAACAGGTACAAAATCAAATAATGAATCATCTTACCTTCCGTGTCTACAGTGAAAATAAAATCAAATACACACAGATCACATATCTGCATCATTTTAAATGATGCAATTGGAAAACAAAACAGGCAGTGCTGTGAAATGGTGGGGCCCGGAATACTCGGGTTCGGCCCGGAGGTAAATGTTCTGGGGCCTGAAGTATACAGGCTCGGCCTTGAAAGGGTTAATTATTATTATTAAATATATACTTTTTTTTTTTTTTTAATCTCACTGCTCAGTGGAGAGTAAACCCCGCCATTGGGAGGCACACTCTGGTAGTCCCGTCACTGGGAGGCACACTCTGGTAGTCCCGCCACTGGGAAGCACATTCTGGTAGTCCCGTCGGAGAGATGGCCCCCACTCCGGGCATACTAGACATTTTTAAGTAACAGATACTAACCCTGAGTGAGTGAAACATGCATCTATATATATACAGCTGTGCCAGGATTCAATTACTAATTAAATTATTCACTTGAATCCCAGCATGTGAACTAATTTGTACACTCTCCGTGCTCACATACTAATACACATTTTATCTGCACGTGAAGTGAAAACCCAGTGCCTAAATACACATTACAACACTCCATGCTACATAGCCCAAATACATCCTGTACACCAATACATATAGACCAATATTAAAACACCACACACAACATAAACACAAAATATGCACAGGGACGGGGGCACCCCGCCACATATCTCCCCACTTGTGCACAGCATGCATAGCCTCCCCACTCGGCAGCCCTAGCCGGTGCAGGACAGGCAACCGCCCCTCGGAAGGCAATAGCAAGGACGGACTCTCAGGAGGTGAAGCCATTTTTAAATGTACAGCTTTGATCAAACATTATTTCAATTAGAATGTTAGTAAACATTTATTTAAAATAGGATGAGAAAATAAATAAATAAAACTACAGTGTGAACCTGCCTGACGAACCTTCGAAGGTTTAAAGCAATCTTCGAATACCTGGCTAGCGAACGAATCATCGGACACAGCCCCACCAGACTGCATTAAAAATAGTAATTTAGATTTCCTTTGTGTGTTGGGCTGTGTTGAATTGGGAGGCCGATTAGAAACATGACTTAAGTATATGGCTCCAGGCCTACAGGATAGTATAAATTGGCAAACAGTGTCTTAGAACGCCAGACGTTCTAAGCGCCAGCTGTGCAAGGGCCACACGTCCAAAGGCAGTCTGTGGCAGTCCGAGTGAGGACAGGTGGAGTGAGGATCTTTCCCAAATCCCTCCCAGTGGCTACTGGAGGCCTCATTCAAACCAGTAAGGTCAGCAGTTAAGGGCTGTGCAGAATTTTTCCGGCTTCGAGACCATGGCAGACATAGAAACTGCATATCAATATTACTGTGGTAAAGCCCCTTCGTCAGGATAGCCCGGGGCTCTATCACCAATTTTTTGTGGGTGCACCAAGAAAGTCTGAGTCAGTGTATATATTTTAGCACAGTTTGCACACTTATTTACAATCAAACAAAAACTAAATCTCAATCTCAGCTCCCTTTTCAGTAAACAAACCTAAACCCAAGGCAGGGAAGTTAAGTCCTTTTACCCTGTAAAACCAAACACATATTTTGAAAATATCTTTCTTTTGTCTTTAAGTTTCTGTGCTTTAAAACCCACAGCATATGTCCTTTTCCTGGTAGTGTCTACTCCTTTACACAACATCTCAACCTGTCTCCTACACGCTCTCCCGTTCTGGGTTGGGCTGTTGCCTTCACATCAATTTCCTTTGTTCTGTTACAGGGTGTGGCCAGGGGAAACTGACCTCAATAATTCAATTCCTGAATGACCACATTCCACACTTTTCTAATTAACTAATAAAGCAACTTTACAATTGAACACTTTAACATGTGGCTGTATAAAGCAGCCACCTTGACCCCAGGCTGTTCCTCTACACCTGAGCCCAAGATGACTGCCAGCCACAAAACACACATTTTACTTGTGCAAGGCCGGTGCCCTCTCACATTACAGACTAAAAGAAGGTTTACCTTTCACATGTAAGGTACATTTCACATAAGTACAATTTGTGATTCTATGGAATCAGAATGCCAACACTGATTTTTATGATGAAGCCCTCTATTTTAAAAAAAATCTGGTTCGCCTGTGCTAGAAAGATGGTCCTTTAGCACAATGATTAATCATGCTTGCATATAAAATAGTAATTACTAACAGGCTAAATCCTTTTCAGTGGTTAGCTGTAGATAAGTGGCAAGATTATCATGGTAAAAACACAATATCTTGTGGCTTGTTTTAGGTGATCAAAACACATTTCAGCCATGATCAATTATTTTCTTACTGTTTACACCTGAATTTGATTGTGTTTCTTGTGATTAGTGACACATTTTATCCCAGTGTAAAAATGCCCTCATATGATCTCTACGGGTTCGATGGGTTTTCCCCGATACAGGTGTTTGTCAATGAAATCAAATGCAGTCAGACCCGTTTTATCAGCTGTATACAATGTCCACCCGTATATACCGTGAGCATTACTCCGTTAATTGCACTGAAAATCTATATAGGTCTTACAAGACTACAAAGTACGAAGTATTAGCCTACTTACTGTTTCCATGTCATTACTATGCATTAAAGTATGTGTTAAGCCTTCCTTATTATCAATATGCACCATCCATGGCTGCTTGCACCATACTGATGGGAATATTATAATAGAAATGTCTCCCTAACAGACAATGATGACATCAATCAAAGTCAGCTCTTAAATGAGTGTTAATTATACCCAATCTGGGGAAGCTATAATAACCAGCCGTTTCCTCAGCAGAAAGGAAGCCTATTACAATATGAATTATAGATGTTATTCCATTTACATAAATTGAAAAGAAATAGGGCCCCCTGGGGAACCTCTTTATCTCCAGTATTTATGGTTTGTATTATTTCCATCAGATAAAATCACATTTTCAAATTCAAGAAATATAATTTATATTCAGCTGCCACTTTCCTTTCCTTATAAGCCTATTCAATACATCACCCTATTATCAGTACAAGGGGGGAGACGATACACCAAAGCCACGATATGACACGTATCGCGACACTAATGAAGAACTCATCTCTACTTGACGGACTTGAAAATAATTACAATTTGAATTCTACAGACAAAGATTCAGTTCAAAATAAATTATATTTATTTCCCACAAAGTAGTAAACCACTAGTTTGAATTAAAAAATTTGAATTTAGTATGTCAACTAGAGTTCCTGGGATAATCCATTTTAGCTGAATTAACCAAATCTCCTTACCACACTTCTGAGAGAAAAAAAAATACTAAGCAATGTGATAGATTTCGTTAAAGTACAAACTTTGTTCATGTGTTTCTTTAGAAAAAGCTAAATATCAAGTTTTTCAGTATTTTGATGTCTAATCAATAACAATTTTAATATTTTTAAAAAGTACATCAGCATTTTTGTGTTTAGAAATAACTGTAATTATTAGATTAAAATGGTAACATTAGTATTAAATAAGTCATTTTCATCAGGATTAACACATTTTTTTCAAAGTAGTAAACCAAATTAAAGTCTAAGGGTTATTCAACCAAATAAAAACATTATTAGGGTGCACTGAAAGGTGAGGAAAAAAAAAAAAAAAAAACTTGTAAGAAATGTAAAAATGTGATATGTTTTGTCATCTATAACAAATAGCTTTACAGGAAACAGGAAAAACATAGCTATCTATTTATATGAAATAAAACGCTCTCACAAAAGGAGACAAAGAAATATATAGAACTTGAATTAAAAAAAACTAAAAAAAAAAAAACTAGTAACTAGTAAAATTACAGTCATAGAAGCGAGTTTCTACAGATACTGCTCGCTTCCTGATTCCTCTCCGTCCACAAAAAACAAGGCAGGTTGTCTCTGCCTCCTCTACGCTCCCATTGGCCAGAATCACAGCTGTCTCAACTTCCACTGGCCAGGCAGCTTTTCTGCAGCCTGTTCTTAAACCTTGAGTACGGTGTCAGTATTCCCTGCTTGCTAGCAATGGAATACGGGGAAAAAAAAAAAAAAAAAAAGAACAACATATAATATTATATTGTTATGAAATAATATTATTATTATTCTCCAAGTTTAGTTTTTTTCTCTAAATTTAATTTAACATTGTATTATTGTTAAGTCATTTGCTTCACGTTTTTGTCCGTATTAGTTTTCATTAACGATTGCAACCCTAAATTAAAACGAAGAACTCGCCATTATTTCCTCTACTCTCGCTTAAATTCCAGAAGCGTCTGGCCGGCTCATTGCACAATATGTCTAGAATCAAGTGGAGTTTACGTTCAGACAACCAAAAACTTTTCTTTCATGATTTACAGTTTAATAAATGTGGCACATTAGCTACTCATTTCAAGCTTGTATCTCGATACATGAAGGTGTATCATGTTGTAAAGTATCGTAATGCATCGATACATCAGTACAGTCTAATCAGTGCACAAGTATGTATCCACAAACTACCATAAACTGCCTACCCTACTACCATTAGCTAATTAGAAGGGATACAGCAAATCCTGTAGATTATAAAGAAACATACAGTATATTTTAGAGCTTGTTCATGTTGTCAGTGTCTGATAATATCTCAAATGTAAGTTTTTTCAAGACAAAAAGGGTCTCTTCTTCAGGTGAAAGTAGGAAAGAGAGATTGATGTTTACATTCGAAAGATAGCATCAGAGCTTTAACAAAAAGAACCCATTTTGAATCACTACAGTTCTAATGTTAGGGGAAAAAAAGGTTGTGTGGCATAAGCAATAAGGCACGACAGGGTGTGGGATATACTGTAATATCCACACGCCCCGAGTGTGTTTTAAGTCACGAGGCGAAGCCGAGTGGTTTTAACCGCCCAGGGTGTGTGGATATTAGAATATATCCCACACTCTGAAGTGCCTTATTGTGCTTGTAAAATGCATCAACCAACATTACAAAAAAAAAAAAAAGTTAAAACATGTTTTAATTAACAAAAAAGTAATTTTTATTAAATATCCTTCCACCTCTGCCTGACCTTAGAAAAACAGTCCCTTAAAACATATTTCAGGATGTTGAATTGAACATTGCCATTGAAATTACAGTTTTGATTCGTTACACTTCTTGGTTTATTTATTACATTTTAAAGTAAAATATTACTGCCCATTTTCATGACACAGCACAAAGAAGACTGCCTTTAAATCACGCAGACCCTCACAAAACCTGCAATAGGATCAGGTGAGAGCGCTTTTTTTTTTTTTTTGTTTTGTTTTGTTTTGTTTTTTTTTTAATCATCCTTTTTTATCCGGGGTAGTAACAGGAGGTATCCATAACAGATTTGTGTTACAGCTTCACAGTGGCAAGAAAGACGTTATTTGCATGGAATACCCGGTTACTTATCAAACTGACTTTGCAATTTACAGCTTGGTAACATGGAGAACTACTGGACCAGTGTTAAGAAACAATTTAAAACAATGCAGGGCACAGCAGAAGACATGATACCATCGTACCTGGACACATTTAAAAGGTATGGCAGGAACTGTCAGGATGAATTTATAAATGTTCAGCATCAGATCACACATCTGTGAAGGGGGTGGGTCTAGTGGCAGCAGGCAGGCAGACCGAAGAACGGACAGTGGGGGCAACGGCAACAAAACATATTTTAACCACAAAGTCTCTTAAGAGGGACCCAAATCTTTTGTGAAAAGCTGAAAGTTTAAGAGATATGTTTGAAACTATTTATTTTCAAAATGTGATAGGGAAACACCGTAGTTCAGGGAAAAGGCACAGAGCGATCAGAATGGCGAGTTTTGAATTTATTTGAATACTTTTGCTTTTTTTTTTTTTTCACTACTTTAATTAATCATTGGTGTCCGATTCAGATTCATTCAATATCTCATGTACACTTTGGTTTCCCGAAAGGTCAACATTTACATAAATCTCGTCAGTCATGTTTATTGCGAGAAATTCCAATATGTCTGCCATTTTTGTTTTTAAATTCTAGTGTATGGATATCAGTCAGCGATTTGCCCGTTTTTGAAAATAAGTGCCGACTCATGGTGATATGCTGTAATAAACACCCCCATGTGACCTGTTTTGACCAATCAGGATAGTTTTTTGTTTATTAAACATTTTATAATGTTTAATAAACTATGACAATACACAGGTATTTTTCGGGTAATGATTAAAAATAAATAAATGAAAAAAAAAGTCACCACCACTTACACCATACAGGGTTATTTCGGGCAGCCATTTATTTCAGACAAATTGGGTCAGTTAGGATTAAGGATTACGGTTTGTTGTTATGCTACCAAACAGGAACTGAAGCGGGTGCGGAGCTCAAAATCTGAGCGATTGGTTTCAGCGAGCTAATTACATTTTAAGAGTGTATTTTTTAAAATTTCAACCTATTCATTATTATTATTATTTAAAAGTTTTAAACTTATGAAAAGTGTGTATGAAAGTATATTCAAGTAATTAAGTAATAGCCTGAGTAAAGCTGAATTAATCATTTCCTTTACACTGAATTCACAGGCATCACCATTTTCCTAAAACACTATCAGAATGAACCAAGCTGTGTTCAATTTGTTAGTGTTGTGTTGTATTAGTAATTATTTAATTCACACACACACAAAAAATACATGAATTTATACAATTAAAGTATTGTAGGAAATAGGTGTTAATCAAATCAGCATGGCTGATAATTAGGACATATTAGAAGTATAGCTTCGAAAAGCATCATTTCTCAGTATATCCATACGAATGCAATCATGGCCAGTCCTGTACAAAACTACACAAACGAGCAAAAACTGTATTTCATAGAGTGCATACAGGATTTTGTGGGGGGTGGCTGAAAGGATTCCACGACCATTTTGAGCGCACAAGTGCTGCCTTCCCAGAGAGACTATGTGTACTGCCTATTGTGTAACGTTGGTATAAGTGTAACACAAGATTTATACCCTTGCATTGCGCATCCTTGCAGCTCGGGTGAGGTCATTAAAAATTGCCTCCCTATTTAATAGCAAAGGTAGGAAATGTTAACATAAGGTGGCCAGCCATTACACGTTTGTACTTTGAGAACATTTTGGTGCTGGTAGGAACATTTTAAGAAGTAGCAAAAATTAACGTTACAAATGTACTCAACAGGTGCTGCAAAAGACTCGGGACGTGAAGAGGAAACAACACACTCCAACAAAACCAATGTCATTTATCCCATCATCTGACTTCCCACTCTCTGCACATCAGAGTTGGTGTCGATTCCATTTCCAGTCCCAATTCCCTTTTAATCAATTCCAATTCCTATTGCATTTTATTGCATAATCTTTACTGAGGTTATGTTTATTATCAGGTTACAAGCTGAAAGGTTAAGCTGTAGGCAGTATTTGTTTGCAAAAAAAAAAACATTGTTGTTTAATGAATGGCATGGGAATTAGAATTGATTAAAAGGGAAATGGCATTGGAAATGGAATAGAAAAAATGTAATTGACACCATCTCTGTACTATATTACCAATTATAACACTTTGTTCTAGGAATTACAAAGGAGAGGGGATCATAGCGGTAGTAGGAGTAGTTACAATATTTCTGTTTCCACGGTGAAAGCGACTTCCCCCGCAACACAAGAGCCTCAGCCATCAACATCTAGTTGTATGCCTTTGAGAGAAAGATTTCACAGTTGCCGAGAACACAGTTTCACAACCTGAACTTGATACAACACTATCCACTGCAGGATCATCCACGGCTTCAAATATAGAACCAATTTCTGAAGTAGCAAACATTCACAGGGCAACTCATTCTCCACCGATACAGTCATTTAATTTAACAGATTCAGAGGACGAAGGTTCGACTGTCATGGAAGCAGACGAAAATAGAGGTAGGCTATTGAAATTGTGAGAGTGGGTGAGAAGGAGAGATATACTGGTAGTGCAGAAATAACAGATACAGGAAGAACAGGGCTGTACACCAGTGAACTCTTCCTTATTTCGAGACGACAATGTTAGACCTTTCAGTAAAATTATACAATCTTAAAAAAAATTATTACTGAGACAAGAAGTGAGTGATAAACGTGCATTCGAGGGCAATTTATGTGTATTAAAACAAAAGCAGAAAGCGCACAAATACAAAGAATTGTACTATCGTACAAAATTACAACTACTTAAAGGTACACAGGCAGTTAACTCCAGCGATTCTGAAGACTGACAAAAGTGATTAACCCCCTACCCCATATAACAATTTTACTTTTATTTTTTCAAATGAGCACTTGAACAGTAGTAGCCTACTGGGTCATGTTGATTGATATAAGTGTAACACAAAATGATAGGCCTCCTTTAGTTCATCATGTGCATTTTGTTCTTAAAAATGAGCTCTCCTCTCATGCACCAACAAACTTAGGTATTGTGCCCATTCCAAACATTGAATACCATACTGGCCCAAATTTAAGGACGCCTCTAACTTTTCAAACTTTTTTTTTTTTTAAAGTGATAATTTATGCATCAAATGGGGCGCTTTCACATTTGTACAGTTTCCAAGACGCTTGTTAAAATGTTGCACTTTCGTTTGCATTAATTTACTTCACTCTGCTTTGAAATCAAAGGAAATAACTGTCATAATAAACAAAAGAAATTTCTAAATGAAAAATGTAATCTTCATACTATTAGTATTCTCGCTTTAGGGATGTTCAGTGTCATCCACATTAAATTAAGCTCAAAATGTACAAACACAGAGCTCATAGAAAAAGAAAAAATATATATTTTAATTCTTACATATAATTACACTTTATTTATTTATTTATTTATTTTACTGGAGCCATCTAGATAAAATGCTTGCTTACTCAAGGGTACAACAGTGTGTCCTCCACCTGGGATTGAACCCACAACCCCCCCGGTCAAGAGTCCAACATGTCTTCACAAGGTCTCCTTAGAAGTGATTATTTATCACATTTCTTTGGAATACCAGTCCTTCTCTTTCTTGTGTTTGTGGTCTGATTCTAAGTGTCAGAGTGTTCGAGGTGTGGTTGGTATCTTCCTGGATGTGGAACAGGTGGTTCATCCCAGTCGACAGAAAGATTCCACTGTGTAACACAATTTTTGTTCCTGGGTAGTAAGTGTTATTTCCTAATTGCTTATGCCTCAAAAGTATAGAAAATGGCTATTATTCCTGTATTTATAGTATAATCGTAAATCTCGAAAAAATTATCTCTTTTCTAAATCTTTTGTAGTCATTTTTGTATTACTTTAGTATAAATACATGTTAATTTGGATTCATATGTTGTTTTTTTCTGACTTTATGTGAACGAAAAGACACACATTTGCCCGTTTTCCCACTGGAAATAGTGATATTTTGAAATATCACTGTCCTGGTCACAAAAGCAAAGTCTGTGGGGAATAATAGCCATTTTCTATACTTTTGAGGCATAAGCAATTAGGAAATAACACTTACTACCCAGAAACAAAAAAATAATAATAATTTGTTACACTGTGTTATAGGGGACCGACCATGCCACAGTGATTGCTGGACTGGGGCGCAAAGGAGACAAGCAAAACATTGCTTTAAAATTCCAAAGGTTTTCTATGTTGGTTCTTGCTTTTTTGTGACTCCTGTTGTATCGCAGCTCTGCTGGTGTTGTAGGATTGTGCACAGGTGTCAGAAGATACCGTTGTAAAAGATAACCATGGTCACCCAAGAGGACTCCACACAAAATTGAATTTAAGGAGGAGGCTGTTGTGGAAAACACGAGCATCGTGTGCACTGCCTGCCCATCTTGCTTCCTCGTTTCGTATTCTAAGGTCACAGTCACACACCGTCTGACAATTCATAGACGTATACTCAAGTCTGTTAATGTAAGCAGATGTGTGTGCAGTCAACAGCTCCAACAACTCCTGGTACTCCTGCTTTGGTGTAAAAGTCTTTGTAGATGTCCTGCTGCTCCTCTTCATTTGGCATGGCAATATATGACTCGTGTAGTGTTGCAATGAGTTTAATGACCTTATGAGCTGTACGGCAAACAGTGTTTTCATGTACGAAAAAAACACATTGTTAACAAAACCTGCAGTGAGGGGTCAATGGGATGACCCCCTCTTCCCCTGGAACACAGCCGTGCTCCCAGTAATTAAATTAATCTTCTGGCACCATTTTTGGAAAAGCAATACCTGTTCATTGTATCTAGTTACCAGGCAATGCAAACAGCGGTAATGCCTGGATATTATTCAGGCACATTGTACTTGCTGCGCATACAAAACACTCTGGTAATGGCTTATCTTTACAGAGTTGGAGAACGGGTGCACATTGTATTTTCTGCCTTGCTACTCTGCCATGAATCCCATTCCAGACTATTAGGCATCAACAACTTTTTTCCAGAGGTCAGGAATTTCTTTTGATCATGGAATGATGTGCCTCTAGAACCTGTGTGCTGACAACTTCACTCTGATGGTAAGGGCCAAAGTTAGTCAGATTTATACTGGGCAGGGCTCGCCCAAATCAGGCCTGATTGCTAACCAAAGTATTCAAACAGCTGACCCTAATTATCCCTTTAATTGGGTTGAGTTAACTAGGGGGTCAATAACTTTTCCAGACCTAAAGACTGCATGTTTGATAACCTTGCACACCAAAAAAATGTAAGAAGCACCAAACTTTGGTGTCATTTTTTCTCTCAGACTCCCTGTATATACTACTACAACCCACAAAAAGATCTGACCAAATTTAATGTGAGAAATGTGCAAAAATACAGAAAATCAGACTGGGGGCAAATACTTTCACGGAACTGTGTGTGTGTGTGTGTGTGTGTGTGTGTGTCTATATATATATATATATATATACACACACACACAGTGTGTGTGTGTGTGGTGTGTGTGTGTTCTAGCTGAAGAACGTCAACGTTTGCAGTTTGAAATACCGCGTGTGTATGGCGCACATAAGTTATACGAATTCACGTAATTTTTTCTATATATTTTTACATGTCCAAGCACGTGCCGTGGTGTCACGGAAGTAGTACATATATATATATATATATATATATATATATATATATATATATATATACACACACACACACACACACACACACACACACACACACACACACACACACACAGTGCCTTGCAAAAGTATTCAGACCCCTGACCAATTCTCTCATATTACTGAATTACAAATGGTACATTGAAATTTCGTTCTGTTCGATATTTTATTTTAAAACACTTAAACTCTAAATCAATTATTGTAAGGTGACATTGGTTTTATGTTGGGAAATATTTTTAAGAAAAATAAAAAACTGAAATATCTTGCTTGCATAAGTATTCAACCCCCACACATTAATATTTGGTAGAGCCACCTTTCGCTGCAATAACAGCTTTAAGTCTTTTGGGGTAAGTATGTACCAGCTTTGTACACAGTGTCAGAGTGATTTCGGCCCATTCTTCTTGGCAGATTTGCTCCAGGTTGTTCAGGTTGGTTGGACGATGCTTGTGGACCTCAATTTTCAAATAGTGCCACAGATTCTCAATGGGATTGAGATCAGGACTTTGACTGGGCCATTGTAGGACATTCACCTTTTTGTTCTTGAGCCACTCCAGTGTTGCTTTGGCCTTGTGCTTGGGATCATTGTCCTGCTGAAAGGTGAATTTCCTCCCAAGCTTCAGTTTTTTAGCAGACTGAAGCAGATTCTCTTGCAGTATTTTCCTGTATTTTGCTCCATCCATTCTTCCTTCAATTGTAACAAGATGCCCAGTCCCTGCTAATGAGAAGCATCCCCACAGCACGATGCTGCCACCACCATACTTCACTGTAGGGATGGTGTGTCTTGAGGCATGGGCAGTGTTCGGTTTGCGCCACACATAGCGTTTTGTGTTTTGGCCAAAAAGCTCTATCTTGGTCTAATCTGACCACAAAACCTTTTCCCACATCGCAGCTGGGTCACTCTCATACTTTCTGGTAAACTCCAGACGTGCTTTCAGATGGTACTTTTTGAGTAACGGCTTCTTTCTTGCCACCCTCCCATACAGGCCAGTGTTATGCAGAGCTCTTGATATGGTTGACTCATCCACCATTTCTCCATTCCCAGCCACTGAACTCTGTAGCGCCTTCAAAGTGATTGTTGGCCTCTCTGTGGCTTCTCTCACAAGTCTCCTTCTTCTTTGAGCGCTGAGTTTTGAGGGACGGCCTTTTCTTGGCAGTGCCTGGGTGGTGTGATGCAGCTTCCACAATATATAGAATGGTGTTCTATATATTGTGACATCATTTTTACTTATATCTTTAAATCTATATTAATTTTAATTAACATTTTTTTTATATAAACTTATATTTATATTATCATGCAATGCTGGCTCTGATACAGCGCATCAGCACGCACAACTTTGGAATTAATTTTGTTTATTTAATTATTTTTAACTTTGATATATTTATTGGAATTAATTAGTTCATTCTTTTCTGTTGAGTCCCGCTGGCATAACTGTGTTCAGTCTATTTATCCATTTACTTTCTTTTATTCTTCTATGTGTTGCATTGTCTTATTTTAGCTGTTCTAATACTACAAACTTGACATAATTTATGTCATGTCCTTGACTGGTGAAGTGCTGTGCTATTGGTTCATTCATTTTTTTTAGTTCTAATTAATGAAAGGTGGTTCTGAATTATTTTATACAAAGTTGTTCCAGTCTCTCCAACATATTTTATTTCATCACATTTTTGACAGGCTATTCCATAAACAACATTGCTATTTTTACAGTAGATATTAGAGTTTAGTGGATATGTGGTGTTCTTATGTTTAATTATATTTTTACTTTTGTCCATGTATTTACAAACTTTTCATGTACTAGTGCAAGTATTTGTAGAACCTATTTTGTCAATTATTATTTTATGTTTACTGTGAACTAGAATATCACCTAAATTATCTTCTTGTTTGAATGCTACAACTGGGGCCTTAAGAAATATTTTTTTCAATTTTTCTGAATTATGTAGAATCCAGAGTTTTCAAACTACCTTAGAAATATTGGGCAAAAGTTTAGAGTAAGTCATTACTAACGGGACTTGACTTTTTATCTCTATTTTTATAAACTAGTAGATAGTCTCTTTTTAGTTTTTCGACTTTCCTAACTCTGTCTCTATAATTCTTTCTTTGTATCGTCTTTCTTATGATTTGTTTTTAATACATTTCTTTGTTTTAAATAGTCACTTTCTTTTGAGCATATTCTTTGTATTCTTATTCCTAGACCCTTTGGGATTGCCCTTTTAGTGTGTATTGGATGTGCAGAGGACATGTGTAAATACTGATGAATGTCAGTACGTTTACAGAAGAGGTCAGTCTCAATTGAACCTTCTTCAAGTTTTACTGTGGTATCTAAAAATTATATTTCTTTTCTTGTCCATTGAAGGTCCACCTTAATATTAATATTACTGTGTATTAAACTTGCCATTTTATGAAACTGGAAAAGAGATTCTTCTCCATGTGTCCAAACCCCCAAAATATCATCTACAAACCGAATGTATTCTAAAAGGTTCTCTTTCTGATTTCCTAAGTAATTGTTCTTCACATTTCCCCATGTATGTACTGGCAAAATGCACTCCTAAATTTAGATCCTATTGCTGTACCATCGTTTTGTTTGTAATTTTTATCAACAAATGTAAAATAACTGTTTTCTCAAACTACGTTGATCATGTTCAGCACCTCTGCTGTTGGTACTGATTTATCTAGTCTATTATCTAGTGCTTTTTGACAAGCTTCTAAAGTTTCTTTATGAGGGACACTTGGGTACAAGAATTTTACATCCATGCAAAATAAAATTTTGTTCTCTGGAAGGTTGTGCTTTAGTGATTCAGGTCTTTTTAAAAATTGTGTTGTATCCTTAACATAGCTTGGTAATTTCTCAACGTGTGACCTAAATTGTTTTTCCACTATTTCAGCTATTATGTGTGTTGGCTTATCAATCGTGCTGACTACACCGTGTAATTTTTTTTTTTTGGTTCCTGGGTAGTAAGTGTTATTTCCTAATTGCTTATGTCTCAAAAGTACAGAACATGGCTATTATTCCCCACAAACTTTGCTTTTGTGACCAGGACAGTGATATTTTGAAATTCACCTATTTTCCAGAACATTCCAGATAGATTCAGTGCTGAGTAAACTTGGAGTAAGTTCTAGAACTTTCTAGAACTTTCCAGTAATATAAATAGTAGTATAAATACAGGGGCCTTAAGCCCACCAGTTCAGTTTAGTTCCAGCTGCCTAAGTGGATACATATCTGCATTCTTCTGAGATGGTATCAACAGGCTGCAATGATGGCATTCCTGATGGGTCTCCAAGGCGGTTTTACCAAGTTTCCCTGTTATCTTTGCCTTTGGGACAGCAGGGACACCAAGGCGCACTACCACATGCGGGACTGGCCACAGCGGACCGAGTTCTCTGTGGGGAGGAACAACGTCAAGTGGGAGCCACTGGTGGACCCCCGGAAGGTGCTGATGCCACCACTGCACATCAAATTGGGCCTTATGAAACAATTTGTCAGAGCTCTAGATAAGGAGTCGGCAGCCTTCAAGTACCTTCAAGACTTCTTCCCTAAGCTGTCTGAGGCAAAGGTCAAAGCCGGTGTCTTCGTCGGACCACAGATAAAGAAGATCCTGGAGTGCAATGAATTCCCCAAGAAGCTCACTAGTAAGGAGAAAGAGGCTTGGAACAGCTTTGTCGCAGTGGTTCAGGGCTTCCTGGGCAATCACAAGGCCGAAAACTATGTGGAGCTGGTTGAGACTCTGGTGACACTGGCACAATGGGCCGTAGGATGTCCCTCAAAGTCCATATCCTTGATGCTCATCTTGATAAATTCAAGGAGAACATGGGAGCGTACTCGGAGGAGCAAGGTGAGTGCTTCCACCAGGATATACTGGACTTTGAACGCCGTTACCAAGGACAGTATAACGAGAACATGATGGGAGACTCCATCTGGGGGCTGATTCATGAAAGTGATTGACAGTATAATCGTAAATCTCGAAAAACTACTCACTTCTAAATCTTTTGTAGTCATTTTTGTATTACTTTAGTATAAATACATGTTAATTTGGATTCATATGTTGTTTTTTTCTGACTTTATGTGAACGAAAAGACACAAATTCACCCGTTTTCTCATTGGAAATAGTGATATTTTGAAATATCACTGTCCTGGTCACAAAAGCAAAGTCTGTGGGGAATAATAGCCAGTTTCTATACTTTTGAGGCATAAGCAATTAGGAAATAACACTTACTACCCAGGAACAAAAATTGTGTTACATAGTGCTATCATTCGCATAAGGTGATTTTCTTTGTGCATTTTAGGATTTCCTCTTGCTAGACCTGTTCTTGCATTACGTGGCTGCATGTATTTTTTTTTTAATTCTTTTGATATAATGCCTTTATTGTATAATCTCTCCGCAATTTCCTTGACCTCTTTTACTGATTTATTGATCTTATTGCTTTTAACGTCTTCATATGGATCCGTATTCTTTAATTCACATTCTACAGATTTCATATAGTCAGCTGTGTTCATTATCACTATTCCCGAACCTTTACCTGCTGGTCTTATACTTATATCATCATCATTTAACAACTCAGTCATAGCTTGTTCTTCAAAATTGGTTTTCTTTAGTCCTACTATTATTTCTTGTTTAACTACTTCAATATACATATCTAACCACTTGTCTCTTCCATCTGGAGGAGTCCACGTGCTTGTACTATTATCCTTGCTCATAATTACCTCTGAATCTGAGATATTTTCATTGAAAAAATATTCTGCTAATCTCATGCGTCTCTCCCACTCCTTTAATTCGGTGGCCAGTTTATCTTTATCAATGTATCTTTCAGTCGGTATAAACTTAAGTCCTTTACTCAATACTGCTTTTTGGGGAGTGGTTCAAGTTTTCCTTGATAAATTAAATACTGTGTATAAGCCTCCTATGTTGTTTTTGGGAGTAGACTTTCAATGCAGTGGGTTTGTGCATTTGAGAAAGGAGAGGAAAACTCATTAAATTAATTGGAGACTGAAGTTGATGAGAAGCAATTACATTCCGCTGTACTAACTAAAACTGTGTACTGCTTTTTATACAAAAAATGAGAAAAAGTAAATTGATTATTTTTTAAATTTTATTTTAGTTATTTTGTTTACTATTATTTATTTCCATATATTGTTATGTACTGTTAAAATTGTTTGCTTATTTGCATTTTATTCACCATCAGTAATTTATTTATTTATTTTGTCTTCTTATTGTCATAGTTTATTATATGGCCACACATCCTGTTTTTTTTTTTCAACAGCTTGTTTGTTTGTTGCTTGTTACATTACAATTGTAGAGATTCAAAATTGATTCTTTTTGTAACAGTTCTGATGCCACCTTTGAATGTAAACATCAATCTCTATTTCCTACTTTCACGTGAAGAAGAGACCTTTGAGGTCTTCAAAGCTTGTGATTAATTACTGTTTAGTTAGCCCAATAAAAGGGATCACATCTCCTTCTCTTTGTCTATCGTCTCTGGACTGATGCAGCTTCCATTTGATTTATCAAAGATTTTTTCAGAAAGCCAAGTAAGGCTTGTAATGTAAGAGCCAACTGATTTACAAGGTAAACTTACAGTCTACATTGAAACTTTATTTGTTTCTTGACTTACATGTACAGCAGGATATGGTAAGAAAGTATTCTATAATTAGATGTTCTTAAGTATCTGAATTTTTATTACAGTAATAAAGAAATATGTAGAAACTACTTGAAAATGGCAGTGTTTAAAAAAATCAATTATGTAATCACTGTCTTGTACATTTCATTAGCCGCAGTGAAGAATGTCTCAGTGCTCCAAGCTTTTATATCAACTCTATGAAACTCTAGCCTTCTAATGTAATGAATAAGGAACCCATGGGAATCCTGAAAGTTTTTTTTCAAGACTTCTGTCATCTTGGGTCTACCAGTTTAAAAGGAAATGTAATTACATGAGAGTGTACAAATGTATTGCACATCTAGCAGATCAATCTTTTATGAAATATTAAAGTTATAAAATTATGGTTTGCATAATCAGTCCATCACGGTCAACTAAAATGACAAGCTTCACTCACACTGATGGATTATTTTATCTGCTTGCCTAATTCCAATTTTTCCTACTACTGGAGCCACCTGGGAGGTTCTGTGCAGGTCGTCTTTTATTAAATTGGTGATGAAAAAAATACCTTCGGGGGGGGGACGGGGGGGACAACAAAAAGGAGAATATCATTTGAAATCATTATAAATGTCTAACATGTTGTGCCTCTAAAAATCTGTTCTCTTCACAGTGCTCTGCGCATATGTACAATGAATACAAGGCTTGACATTGTTGATCATTTTAGAATTACTGATTTGAAATGCCAAGTCTGACTTCCAGCCATCCCCCTACCTAGGCTTGAAAAGTAAGTCTGACTTACACCGGTTGTCAAGTCCAGCTTCACACAGCAACCAAACCTATTTTCAAGTCCGACTTGGGGGTGGATTTCAATTCTAACTTGGTAGGTAAGTCCAGCTTACGTGTTTCTTGCAACCAGCTCCAAAGTATTGGTCTGATGAGTTCCTTTTTATTATTCAACAGTCAGAACTATTTGTATGTTGAGCAACATTATTTTAACTAGGAATTTCGGTGTCCCAGACTACACAGTAAATTACTATGCAAATCCTCCCCTTTATCTCTTTGTACTCCATAAAAAATAATCCAGCAGGCAACTGTTCCCTTCTTAACTCCCCCCCCATAGCTTTTCTGTCTCTGGCATGCACTGTCCTGACCCCAATCCTCAGAATCTCACATGTAACAGATGCAGACCAGGTCAGAGTGCAGATGATATGCCAAGTCCTCCAATCCTGGGTAAAAGCATTTTTTTCTAAAGTGATCTGGGATTTGACATGTTGTGGCTGTCAATCTTCCAAGTCAGCACAGTAAAGTACCATGCGTAATGTGACATTTGAAATGACAGCTAGAGGAAAAATAATCAAATGTTAGTAGCTGTAATGATTTCTACTCCTCGATTATTGATAGCTTACCACTGCAATTCGGGGAGGGAGGTACTACTAACTACAGTTTCTATTGCCAATTCCATCTGACAAACAAATAAATAAATGTGACTGAATGTGTCTGGCATAAAAAAAAAATAGATTTTAAGTATGCAACTGTCATTGGAATATTTCTGAAGACTTCAAATCATACCCATGTCTGTATCAGGGGTAGCACTGAATATAACTCCCGTGTGAACAGATGTTGCAATACTGTTGCACAACGATACCGGTGTGGTGTTATTTTGCAGTACGTGTTAAAACATGGTACACCGTGTACTGTGCTTGCCCAGGCGTAAGCAAATGATTTTAGCAAAGAAAACAAGGAAAGGGGTATAGTCTACTGAGTTTGGCCTTTTAAAGTTCTTTTATTCAAAATTTATTTGATTTTGCTGATGAGCAACACATCTGGTTATCTAAAATTGGAAACAAATATGATTTTGTGGGTGAACTACAGTTGTCTTGTTCATAGCGGTTTGTATACTAGTCAATTCTGAATCAATGTGCTCTTAATTAGAGCCTTGTATGGCTGGAGATCTAATTTTAAAAGGTGTCACTTTTTCAATTATCATAAGAGATGTGTATTTTAAGTGCAATGAGCTTTAAAAGTTATGCTAAGATCACAATGATAACTGAGCAGTATTTTTGTTTGTTGGTTTCTGCCAATCACTTCCAACCCTGTGTTAGCTAGTTAATAAATGCTTTGACTGTTTTGAACCGAACAACACTTAAACAGAAGTCAAATCCACAGAAGAAAAAAAAAAACTAAAAAATCTGTTAAAAATATTAGTTTTTTTTATTCATTTATTTTAATTAATGGTAATTACCTTTTTATCTATTCTAGCATGGTTTGTTTATTCTGATGAGGAGACTCCCTGGACCCATTTCCTGCAAACGGCACATAGTAGCACAGTTCCCAGCAATTCTCCAAGTGGAGTCCACACAGTTTTTTTTTTTTTTTTTTTTTTATTTGTTTGTTTGTTTATTTTTAAGAAAAAAAGTTTTTTAGCAACTCCTGTCTCCCTTTTTTACTTCGCAAAATATACCCACTAGACTTTCCCGATGAAAAACGACACATACCATTAGAGCAGAGGTTTTCCAACTGTGAGGGAAAAATACATTCACAAAAAAAAACAAAAACAAAAACAAAAAAAACAAAAAAAACAAAAAAAAAAAGCAGATGTACTTAGATACATCTGCAGTTTATAAATAGGGTGTGGGGAGAGGGTCTTAGTTTTTAGTTTAATTTACTATTTTTTCTGCATGCAAAACACAGAAAACCGGCAGACAAGGGTGCAACATTTTTTTTTTTTTTTTTTTTTTTATAAAGTTATAATAAAAAAAAAAATAAAGCTGGACAAACAATACAATTACTATTTGTAATTGCATTAACATTAATAAAGACCAGTCACTTATTAAAATGTTGCACCCTCATTTTCTCATTATTTATTATGCTTTTAAAGGTGAAAGTAAGGACTTGGAGGATTTAAAAGCTCAATTAGTTGTTTCACAGCAAAATGCCATCAATTAAACTGACTGTATTACTGTCATTATTGTTAATACAATATGCCTTTTATTTCACAAACAAACAAATTGAAATTTCAGTGATTGTAAATTAAAAGCATTCAGGGCGTTACTACTAGTAAAATCAGTCTGTGATATAAATAAAAGGTATAATGTAACAACAATACTGTAATAACAATAGTACAATCAGTTTAATTTACGGGCCTTGGCTGTGAACCAATTAAAGGGGCTTTGAAATCCTCCACGTCCTTACTTTCTCACTTAAATGTGGAATGAAGAACGAGAATGAGAAACTGTGTATTGATGTTAGTACAATCCATCTTAAAAATATATATTATAACTTTATTAAAGATTAGTCACTTATTTAAATGCACCTTTTACTGCTGCACCAGCTGCACTGTATACTGGGAGAACCTACAACATGCTTAGTGCTATAATAACAATTATAATCTTTATTTTTATATAGCACCTTTCCTAGTGAATCATCATCACAAAGCTCTTTACAAGATACAAGCCTAGGGTGTGTAAACTATGCATCAGCTGCAGAGTCATTTACAACATCTCATCTGAAAAAGCATAATGTGGTTAAATGACTTGGTTAATTGACTTGCTCAGGGTCACACAATAAGTCAGTAGCTTAGCTGGGATTTGAACCAGGCTTGTAACCTCCTGGTTACAAGCCTGTGTCTTTAACCACTGGACCACACAGCCTCCTTAATAGTGCAACAATCTGGCTATTTCCATCACTGCAGGACTTTTATGTGGGGGGGGGGGGGGGGGGGGGGGGGGGGGGGGGGGGGGGGGGGGGGGGGGGGGGGGGGGGGGGTCTGTCCGGGTTCACCAATTCTGGTCATGCATTTGTACCCCCAAAACACTGGCGGGAGATTGGGGTCTGAATGGCATGCCTGGGATTGGTGAAGGCAGATGAAGGGCGCGGTTTTAATGCAAAGAGATAAATAGGAGTGCGTGTCTGAGTGCAGTTGTGCGACCAAGTGAGTGACAGAGGCTGGAGGAGACAGAACGAGAGGTAGACTGTTTAGCACAGAGAGATAGGTTTTTATTATTTTGTTTTGCTTTGGCGTGGTCCTTAATTGCTTATTTATCCTGTGCTAATAAACTGCTGAATTCGAGCACAAATCTACTGCCTTTGTGGCGCCTGCTTTCATTTTACACGCGACGTTACAATGTTATTTTTCTAAATATTGTACTGTCAACTGAACACGTTTCACTGCTTACATTTACATGGTGACATTCCTATATGGAGTGACTAGGTATACTACAAACATTATCATCTAGCTATAGCCAACAAAACAAATCCAGTGTTGAGTCCTTAGTATACAGTACACACGGGCAGCATGCATATTTTTTTTTTTTACTGTTTGCATTTTATTTATTATGCATTGTTCCTCACTATCTTGTAAAGCGCTTTGTGATGGTGGTCCACCATGAAAGGCTCTACATAAAATAAATATTGATCGATTGATTGATATACACCTCATCTGATACAATAATTATATGATATTAAGCTGTTTAAACGAGGGAACACAATGAAGACAACAATGGTTCTGAAATGTATGTATTTAAAGCAAGCACAGTAGCCTATTCAATGCGTTCTTGCTGCACATTGTACTGTTGGCTAAACCGCTATCGGTGTATATATTGAAAAAGAACGGGTACATAAACTTGCACATGCATTAAAAGTACTTGGTAGTGTACCACATTATGATGGTGTACCACTTTCTGGCCCTACAACGTTATAAATATTCAAGTGTAAACAGGGTAAATGAAAAAATAAAACTTGTCATTTTTCACGAATTCTAATTATGTCAGAATAGGATGTTCATTCCAAGAGTTTCTCAAGTTCCTAGTTTAAAAGACAAATTCGCGTTTCCTTTTTTTCCCCCGAGCCTAACTTGTTTCATACCATGACTGATCTCACAGATATGGAATCTTCAGCAGTGTGATTATCATTGCAAAGAACCCTAGGTGCTTAATTTACCTCGTACACTGTTTAGGAAGCATAACTGCAGCAGCACATATTTGCATAAAGTAATTGCCGCAAGCTCCAGTACTTCCATGTTCAAAACAGCATTAAAGTCAGCTGTTTTGAAAAAAAAAAAAACATTACAAAACCATAAACGGATTTCTTCGGAAAGAATAAAGTATTTGGTGTCTCCCTTTTGACAATTTCTTACCTTACAGAACATTTATATAGTATATATATATATATATATATATATATATATATATATAAGAACCACGCACGCGCGCACACACACACACACACACACACACACACACTGTATTGTTTATATATATATATATATATATATATATATATATATATATAAATATTGCTATTAATAAATAAGACTGTATCAAAATCAAAATGTGTCTTTAATCGTAATATTCCCACGCATTGCATTGAATTCTCTTGCACACTACACTGTCCAATAATCGTTAACGTACATACACTGTACATATAATCTATGTGTCTGCTTGTTCCTTATTTGTGGGCTGACTGCCACGTTTGCCAACATGCTTCTCAAACGCTGTAATAAAATGCGACATGCACGGAGAGTCATGTTTAAAAAAGGCCCGAATGTGAAAAGCTTGCACATTCCCTGCAAATTGTAGGAAGCTAGACACCGACAACAGTGACTACCTGTGTGGCACTGTATCAACTGACAGGCGAGAAAAAATAGATGCAATGAATGTTACCTTTATAACAGAAGAATATCCTTGTCCTTGTCTGATGATTAGGTCTCACAAATTGCAATGATGTATCCAGACAAGACTGTAATCCATAACTCGGTTCTTGAAAAAAATTCAATGGTTGGATTTAAAGGTCCGCCGATGTATTTTCACTTAATGTTTGTTTTACCTCAATGACGTGAGTCTCCTTCTCCGCCTCTTCCGTATCTGTGAAGGCAGAGACGTGTGACGCTGCCCAGAAACTCACACCTCCTTCTTCCAACCGGCTCATGACAGATCTAACTGCGAAAATCACACATGAGCACTCCACAGCACTGCTTCCCTATTACAAAGAACTGTCAGCAGCAATTAACCATGAAACTGACTCTGATGTTTAATTTAAACGTAATTGCCTACAGGATCGTATTGTTACATATCTGGATCACAAATAAGTGGACTTACCTGATGGTAGTTCCAGTTGTGTACGTGGTTTATCTAAATACAAGACTGAATTTCTAATGTTTATTCAGAAATATATGTGAAGCAGGAAGGAAAAAGCACAAAATGTAACATTATTTTTGTAAATGTTTATATTATATGTTACATAATACAATTTAATTATGCCATCTGTTTAATCAGTCTTAACAGCCGCAGTTTTTTTTATTTAAATACTGGTACATTCATCAGCTTGATAGCCTTCAAATTTGAATGTACAAATAATGGTAGATCCACAATGATGTAAGTTTATGCTGAATAAAGGACATCTAATAATTGCATAATTTAAATGTTACAAAATAACACAAATAAACAAGTTTAAAGAAACCGTGATACATTCTGTAAATTAGATTTGAAAGAATAACAAAAACAGATTTGCTTTTCCCATTGTCACTGGAAGATAACCTATCCTGGGGTGTTTCAATACTGTAATACAGTGTAATACAGTACTACAATGAGTAATATTTCTGATGAAAAACATACTGTAGTAGGGTGGGACTGATAGTGTGGCATAATAGTTTAACCTGCTTTAGGGTGTGTGTGGTGTTTTTAAAGCTAACTTGTCTTGGAAACGTAGTTGTTTTTCTGAAAGGAGAATCCTCCCCCTAATCAAATACGTAATCATCGGACCATATATATATATATAAAGCACAAAAAATACATTTTACTTGCTGGTAAGAGCTACCAATTCCGAAAAAGACGGGAAATTGTCAGGTAAGGCCGCCACTGTGCCCTTACCTGCCCCATGTTCTGACAAGGCTGTCCAGCACACACTGCTTAACTGGTACAGTAGGTGGGTTCACGTCAGACAACATGTGTAGTCACCAGCGGGCAGGGGAGGTGAGGTCTAAAACCAGAACAACCATGGTTGTTTTCATGTTGTCATAGAATTATATGTGAATTGGAAAAGCTAATTAGAATAGCTGAAATATTAACATATCTAGAGTGTTTTTCTTTTTTTTTTTAAATTTGTTTTCTTGTTTATGAATGACACAAAACATGTGTTTGATATGTTGGAAAAGAAAATGGATGTATGTGTGGCATAGCAATGTACGGAATTCATAAAAGTACATGGTGTAAAAATTAAAAAGGGAGGCTATTATCGCGTGCTCACGACTTGCTATATATAATAGCTCTTGCTGACGAGATAGTAAGTCGTGTGCACGAGATAGTAGACTCCCTTTTTAATTTACACCATGTCCCTTTGGGTTCCACAGCAGTTAGATCATTGAAAGAAGGCAAATAATATGTTACACAAGCATTTTCCAACCAATCAATCCATTAACTTTATACATCTTTCTTATCCATTTATGACTAAACTTCTAAAGAATATCAATAGGCTGTTTCTGTGAACTTTTGAATCCTCAGCAACATTTACCGATGATGTAACCAATCCTCTTCTCTTGAACAAATCTATATCTAGGGCATAAATGGTTGTTCATTTAAACAGCAGTTGTAGCAACACATGGGGATGTGTAACGTTATATTTTTCTGAAACCCGCTACTTAATCTTAGTACTTCCAGAACAGCAAACACACACACATTTATATATAGTGATGCTCATAAAAATATTGTAGCGTAGCGTAGTAACTCAGTTGTCGACCTGGGCTTGGGGCTGCTACATACTAGGAGGGGAGGGGAAACCAGCTTGGGTTGGTACACCTCACCGCACCACTGTGACCCCTACTGGTTATGAGCTGGACGAGATATTACTCCTGCACTCAGAATTACAGAACATTTTCTCTATATGTCTAAGAGGAGTTTCCTCCAGAATCATGTCCATAAATGTGATCTATTTTACAGCCCCATAGTTTATGCCTATTCTTTATCACATGTTTATGTATGCTAGTCTGTTTGCATTCTGTTTAACATTAATAGGGACATTGTAAGTTCAATTAATTGAAATATCTGTATAATATATGATTTTGCACCAGCATAGCAAACACAAGAAAGATGTTATGGTTGGTTAATCATTGTTTCTCTAAAGATGATGGAATTATGTGGATAGTTCTTGGATGTTTTTTCTGTTGTCTGGATTAGGTGGTATTCTGAGGACTCAATCATGAAGACAGTTGCTTATGTGTTTCTTGACCTGTTCTGAGAAAACCCAACAAAACTCTGATACGTTTAGAAAAATAACTTCCTGATTATTGCTCAAGCTAGACATTTATAACTGAATACCCCTCCCCCACTCCCATTCTAACACCAACGTGGGAAATCCCAAAAGAAAATGACTGACCCACGATCGTTTATTAAGGTAAGGACAGCACAAACAGCAAAGGTTCGACTAACTTTTTTTTTTGTGTTAAACTTGACAACATTATACTTATAAAGTTAATTATAGTTCAGCTATTGTAGCATGTGTTTTTGTTTTGTTTTTTTCTGGTGGAGTTGAGTGAGTGAAAAGGAGCAGAGCATGAAGGTTTCAGTTCCCTTTAGCATCTGCATTTCTCTTATCTAACCAATACAACCAAATATAGTGTAACGTAGCCTCTCCGCGGTCGGCTCGTTTGCCCATTAGAACATAGACCCAGACACAAAAATTTCACAATGAAACACTTGCAGGCACTTTTATTTTTACAAGACAAAATAAACACAACAAAAGCCTATCTCAAACGGAGCGCCTAACTATCAGACTGGACAGCAAAGCCATTTACCGGTGACAAACACTTTACATTTCTTTGTTTAAACAGCACTGCTCTTCATAAACCAGCTCCCTGGTGATCTCTCTATAATGGACCTGGAAGCTCTTTTTTATAGTATGTGGCTGTTCCCAATTGACACCAATTATCTCATTTGGAAACAGCCACATTCTCACATATTTTTGCAGGGACAGGAATTAACCCTGTCCCTGCCAACTACCACCAAAACACAAACAGCACCCAGACTCTATTTTCATGCAGAGCTCTTCCTCTGCCACAATAGGTGTAACATTGCAATATTCTGTGTATAGACGGGCAAGCTAAGCAAGCGCATCAATCCCTAATCAATTTGCATTGACATGGAAAATAAAGAAATCAAGCACACACAAGTTGACTACTATAGCCTTGTGCACAAGAAGGTGTTCACAGTGAAGAACTGCCTCTCATTTGTTTTTCCAATAGCATGATTTACTACACACCATGCCACTAGCCTCTGTTTGTACTCCAGCTTCTAAGGATCATTTATACCCAAGGATTAAAACGAGTACATAAAAAGAGCATCCAAATGGCTTTAATGACTCACTCCAGAAACCCAAAAGCCTCATGTAGCAGCAGGTAATGTGTCCCACACAGCTTTCCATACTGTCATCTGCTGAAACTAAACAGAAGTGTCTGCATAGTATTGTTAAAAAATAAAACAAATAGGCATACACATGCTTAATGCAGGTTTTGAAAAACTGCTTGATAGGATTCAAAATGTAAAGTTCTGCAGAACCAGAGCTTGACTAAGAGTGGTATGTTGATACAATAATGTGTTAAAAATGGAGAGCAATTTAAACAAGTTTCATGTTAATGCTTTCTTTTAACACCTTTTTTGTAAAAGTATGTTTAGTTCTCCTATCTAGCTGAATTGCTGATACATTTGAAAAGGCATATTTTGTCTTCATTATTGCTTTTTTTAATCTAAATAACCCCACACAAGTCAGCACATCTTGCCTATGTGTTGAATTCCTTATAATGGGAAACCATTATCTGTGAAACATAGTTGCTCTTATTGAATACAGACATATTCCTTCAAGTAACCTCAGACCAGCCATAATGTTAACATGATATATCATTAAAATGATAGCACATACTATAAACTTAGAATACACAGCACAATGTCAAAGCAAAATAGCACATTTAAGGCGACAAGGCTGCAGTGTAAATAAACTTCAAAATATGGGAATTGTGTTTTTCTATTTTTGATTTATTAGTTATTGATGGCCATTTCTACATGAAAGCATGGGTTACGTCACAATCATTTACATTCATTTTCTTCACCCATCTGTTAAAGGAGCACACAAGAGATCAGTAGTGGTCTAATAGGATCTATTTTTTTAACAGCTGTGGCAGTGGCTGCCTTAATATACACTGAACAAAAATATAAACGCAACATGGAACAATTTCAAAAAACAGATCTTATAAGGAAAAAAGTCAATTGAAATATATTCATTAGGCCCTAATCTATGGATTTCACATGACTGGGAATACAGATATGCATCTGTTGGTCACAGATACCTTAAAAAAAAGGTAGGTGCGTTGATCAGAAAACCAGTCAGTACCTGGTGTGACCATCATTTGCCTCATGCAGCGCAATACATCTCCTTGATCTCAGTTGATCAGGCTGTTGATTGTGGCCTGTGGAATGTTGTCCCACTCCTCTTCAATGGTTGTGCGAAGTTGCTGAATATTGGCGTGAACTGGAACACGCTGTCATACACGTTGATCCAGAGCATCCCAAACATGCTCAATGGGTGACATGCCTGGTGAGTATGCAGGCCATTGAAGAACTGGGACATTTTCAGCTTCCAGGAACTGTGTACAGATCCTTGCGACATGGGGCCATGCATTATCATGCTGAAACATGAGGTGATGACGGCGGATGAATGCACGACAATGGGCCTCAGTATCTCGTCACTGTATCTCTGTGCATTCAAACCTTGCCATCGATAAAATGCAATTGTGTTCATTGTCCGTAGCTTATGCCTGCCAATACCATAACCCGACCACCACCATGGGGCACTGTGTTCACAACGTTGACATTAGCAAACCACTCGCCCACACGACACCATACACGCTGTCTGCCATCTACCCGGTACAGTTGAAACCGGGATTCATCCGTGAATAGTACACTTCTCCAGCGTGCCAGTAGCCTTCGAAGGTGAGCATTTGCCCACTGACGTCGGTTACGACGCCGAACTGCAGTCAGGTCAAGACCCTGGTGAGGACGACGAGCACGCAGATGAGCTTCTCTGAGATGGTTTCTGACAGTTTGTGCAGAAATACTTAGGTTTTGCAAACCCACAGTTTCATCAGCTGTCCAAGTGGCTGGTCTTAGACGATCCCGCAGATGAAGAAGCTGGATGTGGAGGTCAAGGGCTGGCGTGGTTACACGTGGTCTGCAGTTGTGAGGCCAGTTGTACGTACTGCCAAATTCTCTAAAACGACATTGGAGGTGGCTTATGGTAGGGAAATGAACATTCAATTCTCTTGCAACAGCTCTGGTGGACATTCCTGCAGTCAGCATGCCAATTGCACACTCCCTCAAAACTTGAGACATCTGTGGCATTGTGTTGCGTGACAAAACTGCACATTTTAGAGTTGCCTTTTATTGCACCCAGCACAAGGTGCACCTGTGTAATGATCATGCTGTTTAGTCAGCTTCTTGATATGCCACACCTGTCAGGTGGATGGATTATTTTGGCAAAGCAGAAATGCTCACTAACAGGGATGTAAACAAATCTGTGCACAAAATTTGAGAGAAATAAGCTTTTTGTGCATATGGAAAATTTATGGGATCTTTTATTTCAGCTCATGAAACATGGGACCAACACTTTACATGGTGCGTTTATATTTTTGTTCAGTTACTACTTATCCCCACTAGGGGTGTCACACTTTCACTTTTACATATATCTAGAAAAGAGCATATTCAACTGCAATGAAACTAGATAGGAAAATCTTTAAAACAAGTTATTTAGAGTAGCAGATTATATGGGTAAACTGCAGCACCTGTCCATCTGTATGTCAAACTTGCAAACGGTGGACATTGGTCATGGTGATTTACCTTTTAGAACGTATTTTGAATTTCAGGTGTCACCGACATTTTTAATAAGTGTTTGTCATCTACTGTAAAGCAGGATGACACATTTGGAAAATGTCAGTTCAGGTTACAACAGTAATCTCCAACCACTTTTATTGGTTTCTGGTCTGAAAGAGGCCAAAGGAGGCTGACACTGAATTGTGCAGAGCAACAGATGGGCTACAGTTAGTCAACTGACAGTCCAGTACAACATTGATGCCGAAAGCCCCATAAAGGAATGCACAACTCGTCATACCTTGACACGAATAGGGTATGGCAGCAGACGACCTAACAGAGTTCCACTTCTTTCAGCAAAACACAAGAAACTGTGGTTGCAGTGGGCTAAGGAACGCTGGACATTGGACACTGGACACTGAAGGATTGGAAAAACATTGCCTGGTCTGATAAATCCTGATTCCTACTGTTTCACACTGAATGGAGGACTAGGGTATGGAGAAAACCACATGAGTACATGCATCCATCATGCCGTGTGTCAACATTGCAGGCTGGTGGTGGTGGTGTGACGGTGTAGGGTGAATGCCACATCATTGCCAGTCAGGTAGATCCCTTCATGGCAGTAGTGTATCTATCTGCTAATGGATTTTTTCAGCAGGATAAAGCCCCATGCTACATGGCTAGGATTGTCCAGAAATGGTTCCACGAACATGACAGTGAATTCAGCTTACTGCAGTGGCCTGCCCAGTCACCAGATCTCAATCCAATTGAGCATCTGTGGGATGAGATGGAACGAGCTATTTGGAGTAGAGATCCACTACCAGCCAACTTGACACAACTGTGTGAAGCATTGGAGTCAACATGGGCCAGCATCCCTGTTGAATGCTTTCGACACCTTGTAGAGTCCATGCCCTGACGAATTGAGGCTGTTCTGAGGGCAAAAGGGGGTGCAACTCAATATTAGGAAGGTGTTCCTAATGTTTTGTACACTCAGTGTGTGTGTGTGTATATAGGATGTGAGTTCTAAACATTGTGGATGCATGTGTCATACAGAATCACAACATAAAGAAGAAAAAAAGTGAAAAATCTGAAATAGCAAGTTAGACAACAGCTAATTGATATCAGACTTAAAAAGCATGGAAAGCAAGAGAAAATAAATGGGTCTTGAGAGCTGATTTGAAGCAAACGACTGTGGGAGCTTCACGCACTAAAGCTGGGAGTTCCAGAGAGTGGGAGCCATGAAGCTAAAAGAACGCTCTCCGAGTGTGGTGCACTTTTGCTTGGGTACAACAAGCAAGCCAGAGTGAGAGGACCTCAGCTTGCGGGCTGGGACCTAGCGGGTCAGCAGGTTGGAGAGTTACTCTGGACCTGTGTGAAGGAGGGCCTTGTAGACAAGCAGAAGAATTTTGAAAGTAATCCTGAACTTAACAGGTAGCCAGTGCAGTTGGGCAAGACAGGGGCTGATGTTAAGTTATCTGGTAAGGATCCTATCGGCGGCATTCTGAACTAGCTGCAATCAGTTTACTCGTGACGGAAGACCACCATAGAGACAGTTTCAGTAGTCAAGTCATGATGAGACAAATGCATGACAGAGTATGTCTACATCCGGAGGGAAAGGTAGGGGCAGACCTTTGAGATGTTATGGAGGTGGTGTAAGGAAGATTTGACCACGAGGAGATTTGGGCATCAAGGAAGAGGGTGGCAAAAATTGGCAGACATCCAGGCCTCGATGTCTTGGATCCAAGCTGAGACTATGGCAGAGGGACATCCTGGGTCTAGTTTTAGGTAGAGCTAGGTGTCATCTGCATAGGAGTGAAACATGAGGCTGTGTTGGTGGATGAGGTGACCCAAGGGAAGCATGTAGATGTTAAAAAGAAGAGGTCCAAGAACAGATCCTTGAGGACACTGCAGGTGACCGGGTTTGCGCATGCTGCCATCATAGAAGACAGACTGCATGCGTCCTGATAGGTAAAAGGACAGCCAGGAGAGACAGGGTCCAGAGATCTCAGCATACTTCTGAAGGTGGTCAAGAAGAATGCTATGATCTATGGTATCAAAAGCAGCAGTTAGATCAAGGATAGAGGAAGCATCAACACTAAGCAGAAGATAATTTACAATCCGGATCAGAGCAGTTTCGGTACTGTGATGTGGACAGAATCCAGACTGCAGAAATTCAAACAGATTGTTATCTGTAAGATGTTTCATCAGCTGGTTGGCTGCAGCCCTTTCAAGAGTTTTGGAGAGAAAAGGAAGATTGGATATGGGATGGAAGTTAAATTAGACAGCTGGGGTCAAGGGAGGGTTTTTTGAGTATTGGCGTTACTCAGGTAGTCTTGAGGCTTATGTCTTTGTATGTGATTATGTCACCTACCAGAGGTAGCCTGTTTTTCTGGTGGCATAACAGCCTATAACGTGTACATTTTAATGAACGTATTGAAATTATATGCTGATAATTGAGGGTGGAACAGAGGACAGTATAGGGAGGGCACCGCACTGGAAAAAAAAAGTTATTAAAGTGACCTTGCTTGTTGACTGCTCATGTTTTTTAATTCCACTGAGTGCTAAGTACGGAAGGGCATGTTTGAAGTTGTTCCTGCTTTTGTTGTTGTGCTTTTTCAACACTTGTACATCCTATGGTACCGTATTTTCCCCACTATATACATATTTCTAAGATAGTTTGGAAACACTTGCGTATTCTACATAATTCAGAAAAATTGAAAAAAGTGTTTCTTAAGGCCCCAGTTGTAGCATTCAAAAGAGAAGCTAATTTAGGTGATATTCTAGTTCACAGTAAACATAAAAGAATAATTGACAAAATAGGTTCTACAAATACTTGCACTAGTACATGTAAAGTATATAAATACATGGACAAAAGTAGAAATATAACTAAACATAAGAAACCACATATCCACTAAAAACTAACACCTACTGTAAAAATAGTAATGTTGTTTATGGAATAGCCTGTGAAAAATGTGATGAAATAAAATATGTTGGAGAGACTGGAACAACTTTATACAAAAGAATTCAGAACCACCTTTCATTAATTAGAAATAAAAAAATGAATGAACCAATAGTACAGCACTTCACCAGTCAAGGACATGACATAAATGATGTAAAGTTTGTAGTATTAGAACAGCTAAAATTAGATAATGCGACATATAGAAGAATAAAAGAAAGTAAATGGATAAATAGACTGAACACAATTATGCCAGCGGGACTCAACAGAAAAGAATGAACTAATTAATTCCAATAAATATATAAAAGTTAAAAATAATTAAATAAACAAAATTAATTCAAAAGTTGTGCATGCTGATGCGCTGGGGAGACCATATCAAGGCTGATCATCAGAGCCAGCATTGCATGATAATATAAATATAAGTTTATATAAAATAATGTTAATTAGAATTAATATAGATTTAAAGATATAAGTAAAAGTGATGTCACAATATATAGAACACCATTACATCATGTAAGAATAAATCATGGATTTGAATATAAACAATAACAAGTAGTTGTCATGCCGTCAAACATCTATAAATACCTCCAATGTTTTGCTTCAAACACAGGCTCCCTTGAGAAAGATATGTACAACATATCGAAACGTTGGGCAGCTGGCTCTTTGAGCTAAAATATATATTGTGTTTTATACATAATATTATCCTACAAAGGAAATGAATGGAGGAAGTGAAAGGTGGACTGGAGTATTACACCAATCCAGGAGGGCGAGAATGTTATAAAGTATAACATAAAGTGAGAATGTTGGTAGCTATATTCATTTATTTTATTTTATTTTTGGTAAATGTAAGAATTAATACATTACAAGAAAAACACACACACACACACACACACACACACACACACACACACACACACACACACACATATATATATATACAGTGCCTTGCAAAAGTATTCAGACCCCTGACTAATTCTCTCATATTACCGAATTACAAATGGTACATTGAAATTTCGTTCTGTTTGATATTTTATTTTTAAACACTGAAACTCAGAATCAATTATTGTAAGGTGACATTGGTTTTATGTTATGTTTAAGAAAAATAAAAAACTGAAATATCTTGCTTGCATAAGTATTCAACCCCTGTGCTGTGGATTCTCCCAGTTAGCACAGATGAAATAAATTGCCCTAACGAGGACACAATTACCTTACCATTGGCCTCCATCTGTGAACCATTAAAGTTGCTGTCACATTTTCTGGATAAAAACCCCACTGTTGAAGGATCATTGGTAAGGTTGTGAATCTGAAGGAAAATGACCAAAGAGCATTCTACAGAAGTTAGAGATAAAGTAATACAAAGGCATAGATTAGGGAAAGGGTACAAAATAATATCCAAGTGTTTGGATATCCCAGTGAGCACAGTTGGATCAATAATCAGGAAGTGGAATCTGCATCACACCACCCAGGCACTGCCAGGAAAGGGCCATCCCTCATAACTCAGCGCTTGTGACTTGTGAGAGAAGCCACAGAGAAGCCAACAGTCACTTTGAAGGAGCTACAGAGTTCAGTGGCTGGGAGTGGAGTAATGGTGCACCAGTCAACCATATCAAGAGCTCTGCATAACACTGGCCTGTATGGGAGGGTGGCAAGAAAGAACCCGTTACTCAAAAAGTACCATCTGAAAGCACGTCTGGAGTTTGCCAGAAAGCATGAGAGTGACCCAGCTGCGATGTGGGAAAAGGTTTTGTGGTCAGATGAGACCAAGATAGAGCTTTTCGGCCAAAACTCAAACCGCTATGTGTGGCGCAAACCTAACACTGCCCATGCCTCAAGACACACCATCCCTACAGTGAAGTATGGTGATGGCAGCATCATGCTGTGGGGATGCTTCTCATCAACAGGGACTGTGCATCTTGTTACAACTGAAGGAAGAATGGATGGACCAAAATACTGGAAAATTCTGCAAGAGAATCTGTTTCAGTCCGCTAAAAAACTGAAGCTTGGGAGGAAATTCACCTTTCAGCAGGACAATGATCCCAAGCACAAGGCCAAAGCAACATTGGAGTGGCTCAAGAACAAAAAGGTGAATGTCCTACAGTGGCCCAGTCAAAGTCCTGATCTCAATCCCATTGAGAATCTGTGGCATTATTTGAAAATTGCAGTCCACAAGTGTCGTCCAACCAACCTGAACAACCTGGAGCAAATCTGCCAAGAAGAATGGGCAAA
Source organism: Polyodon spathula (assembly GCF_017654505.1). Taxonomy (NCBI): domain Eukaryota; kingdom Metazoa; phylum Chordata; class Actinopteri; order Acipenseriformes; family Polyodontidae; genus Polyodon; species Polyodon spathula. The sequence goes on along the minus strand of NC_054535.1, from coordinate 57,864,957 downwards.
ATCACTCCGACACTGTGTGCAAAGCTGGTACACACTTACCCCAAAAGACTTAAAGCTGTTATTGCAGCGAAAGGTGGCTCTACCAAATATTAATGTGTGGGGGTTGAATACTTATGCAAGCAAGATATTTCAGTTTTTTATTTTTCTTAAAAATATTTCTCAACATAAAACCAATGTCACCTTACAATAATTGATTTTGAGTTTAAGTGTTTTAAAATAAAATATCGAACAGAACGAAATTTCAGTGTACCATTTGTAATTCAGTAATATGAGAGAATTGGTCAGGGGTCTGAATACATTTGCAAGGCACTGTGTATATATATATATATATATATATATATATATATATATATATATATATATATATATATATATATATATATATATATATGGCAATCGATTAATTGGTTACACAAAATATAATCGTTCTAGTAAATATTGATGATTGCAAAATACATTTTCAGTGCATTCCTCTTCACGTGACGTAATCATTTTAATATCCTTGAAGTTCATTAAAAGCTTGTGCACAACAACTGAATGAATGGGGTAATTACGCCTGGATAGCATCAAAAGAAAAAGAAAAACAAAACACAACATTCGCAACAAGCCTAGCAGGTTTAACATACTACAGGAGTGTTACTAAAATATCTATTCCAAACAAATTACACTACTTTGGAATGTAAGCTGTATAAACTAGACGCGAGTTTAGGAAAACGTTTTTTTTTTTTTTTTTTTTTTTTATTTAACGACAGCTGCATCATCACGCATTGTATTTAGTTAATATTGTACCACCTAACATTCACTATCTGTGAAACACAATGCGGAAATCCCGCCCTAAAAAACAAAATAATAATAATAATAATAATAATAATAATAATAATAATAATAATACATTGATTTGCTTAGCACAAATTGCACACCCGCTAATAGCTGATCATTACTTCTAAATTGCATTTAATATCACTGATCATTTATTTTTAACGTTATTTAATATTGTTAAACATTCATTATATAACAGTTCATTTTCAAACTCCAAAGCAGCGCAAGGTATATACAGTAAGTTTTTTTTCAATGTGCAATTTATTTACAGGCTGTTTGCCAGGAATACAAGTCTGTCGTCCTACTTTGTATTTTTTTTTTTTTTTTTTTTTTTTTTTTAGCACATTGAATACAGAGAGGGGTGTACTTACAAATAATTTTCAAAACTGATTCGCTGGTAGGATGGGACCAACAAATCAGATGCTAGTTAACACAAGCAGCAAAACAAGTCTTTGTCCATTAGAAATACTGTAAATAGCAAGGTAGGGCTTTCGTTGATAAACTTAAATAATTGTATTAACTATGCGCGTTACAAAAATGTAATTATTGAATCGATCATCCAGTATTTATATCCATGTATATTATGAGGAATCGATCGAAAAATAGATTTTTTATTTAATCGTAGCAACCCTGGTACACACCGATGATTTTACATTTAGTGAGTATGTGACTATCTTATTCTAATATTATCTAATAATTAAACATTTTTAGTGATACGATTATCACGAATATTCGTAATCGTTTCATCCCTACTCTCTCCTGCCAGCCTCAAGTCCGCCCCGGATTTGCTCACCAGGCTACAGTCCGACGATTACATGCAGGTGTACCTGCGTCCACTTTTGACACCAATGTAGCGATCTTGGTTCCCGCTTCTGAACACCAATGTAACGCCGTCCCTTTTCTTGACGGCGCCAGCACACACTTTTTAAAACCTAACGTCCACCACTCACACGCTCACCACCGCCCCGTGCACACACGCAGTCCTCCGCAGCCCTGCAATCTAACTAACCCCATTCACTCCCGGCTGCACATACACACTCGCATGCATACCAGCTTAACAATAAATGCATACAACACATAACACCCACAGCAGCGGGTCTTCTGAGCCCCCAGTTGTCCGGGTTGCTACACAGTCCCCTCCTTAGTCCCTCGTCCCAGAGGGAATCACAAAGTCCTGAAAGCGACCCAGCATCCTTCTGTACCATGTTGGACCATTGTGCCCCCTCCTGGTTTGGGGTAACAGGGTCACTGGTTGTGGGGGTCGGGCATCTCAGGTTATCCACATCTATAACTGGGTTGCAGACTGTGGGGGTCGCTTGCAGCAGGTTGAGCTCAGGGGGTGACGATGGTGGAGGGCCCAGAGTTCCGGGCAGGGTGGCAGGTGGTCTGCCTGCAGTTCCCGTCCCCATGTACGGTGCCATGCAGTCCCGGTGTATGATGACCTTCCAGCACCTCAGTGGCAACTGTACCCTGTAGACTACCTCCCCAACTCGTTCCAGCACCTCACATGGCCCCACCCATTTGCTGTCCAGCTTCGGTCACCTCCCTCGCTGTTTCTTGGGGCTGAAGACCCTGAACTGGCTGAAGAAACTCCTGGGGACCCTTCCTGGCAGTGCAGACGTCACACCGCCGGCAGTAGTCCTCCACATCCTGGCGGCAGCGTCCCCAATAGAATACAAATACGCTTCAGGGTCTTGGTCACCCCAAAGTGCCCGGACCCAGGGGCACCATGGTGGGCAGCTAGCACCTGTACCTGCATATTCTTCGGAACCACCACATGCCACATTGCTTCGCCTGATGCTGGCTCTACCCAACGGCGCTGCAGGACTCCTTCCCGGATGGCCAGGCTGATCCATTGCGACCATAGGCCCTTAGTGGTGGCGGAGAGGGGAGCAAAATCTGCCCAGGTGGGTTGCTGCTGCCACTCTTGCCAGTGGTTGCCATTCTTGCCATTCTTGGTTCCCCTCGTCCCCAGTCCAGTTCCACCTCCCAGTGCCAAGTATCTGTTCTCTCTGCTCTTGCCTTGCACAATGACCACAGTCATCGACCTCGCAGGGCCTTCTGGACAAGGCATCGGCATTTGCATGTTTCTCCCCTGTGTAGTGCTGGTCAAATGCCTGCAGTTGTTCAATCCACCTCATTACTTGTCCCTCCGGCTCTTTAAAGGACATCAGCCACTGGAGCGCTGCGTGGTCTGTCCTGATCGTGAAGTGGAGGCCCCAGAGGTAGTGGCGGAAGTGGCGGGTGGCTTCAATGACTGCCAAGAGCTCCTTACGGGTGTTGCAGTACTGGTGCTCAGCTTTGTTCAGCACCCGGCTGTAGTAGGCAATGATCTGCTCCCCATGCGGGCCGACCTGGGAAAGCACAGCTCCAATACCGTCATTGCTGGCATCTGTGTCCAGGAGGAGAGGAGACGTAGGATCTGGAGGTATCAGGATGGGGGATTAGGTCAGAGCTGATTTGAGGTCATCAAAAGCACGTTACCAATCCTCGGTCCAGACGAACGGTTCCTCTTTCTTTAGCAGGCTGTTGAGCGGGACCGCCGTTGTGGTGAACCCGGGGACAAATCATCTGTAATAGGACACCAGGCCCAGGTATCCTCATAGCTGTTGGGGGTCAGTGGGCACTGGCCAGTACCTTACAGCGTCATTCTTACCTGGCTCTGTCGTGATACCGTCAACACCCACGCGATTCCCCAGGAAGCTGACTTCTTGCCTCAAAAACTGGCACTTGTCTGGATGGAGTTTCAGCCCAGCCTCTGTGACGCGGTGTAGTACCTGGTCCAAAGATGTTAGAGTGGCATTGAATGTACCACTGTGGATCAGAATGTCATCTAGGTAGACCAGGCACTCTGTCAGGGGTACTCCAGTCAGCACCTTCTTCATAAGGCACTCGAAAGTTGCAGGTGCATTGCAGAGTCCTAAGGGCATCACCGTGAACTACCAGAGTCCATGGCCGGTAGAGAAGGTGGTCTTGGGGTGGGCTTCTGGGGCGAGGGCGACTTGCCAGTACCTACTTCACAGATCCAGCGATGAAAACCACTAGGACCCTGTGACCAAGTCCAAGGACTCATCGATACGGGGCAAGGGGTACGAGTCTTTAAGTGTAACTTCGTTGAGGTGCCGGTAGTCGACACAGAACCGCCATTTTCCATCTTTCTTACAGACCATGATGACCGGTGCCTCCCAGGGGCTGTCTGATGGCTCTATTATGGTGCTGTTCCTGTATCGATGTGGTGTTGGACCAGGTGCGTGCGGCCCACATCCTCACACTGACTGGCGAAACTGTGATGATAGCGAAAGAGAAGAATCCATAATTGCTGCTGCTGCACTGGCTGGAGACCCCCACGATTCTTGTGCCATACGTCAGTGACTGTGGCGACGACGATGCCCTCCTTCGAGCCAAGAGAGGTTAGTGGTGTAGTGACAGTGGAAGGTTCGACTGTGAAGCAGGGCTGAGAACATGGTGATCAGAGAGCCCGGGAAAGGGTTGAGGTCCCCTGGGCCAGATGATGACAAAGAAGCAGCTCTCTGGTGCTGTGGGGGGTCGATGTCAGTGAGGTTGAAAGGAGGGTGCAGTCCGCATAGACTCAAAGGGCAGCGGCCTCCTTGATAGAGCTGGGCTTGGTGATCCGAGGAGGGCTCAGGACCTCTGGATCATTGAGGAGCGTGTGTGGGCCTCCTTGTTGCATAAGTGTCCCTGTCTTCAGTTCGAGCTGCCCCCCCGTGAAACGCAGGAAATCCATCCCGAGGATGCAGGGGCCCTGGACTGCTGCAACCCACACCGGGTGGTGTATGGTGTGACCCACAACCTGGATCGCCATCGTGGCCTTGCCGTGCATCGGTGCCAGTTCACCGGTCACCACCCTTAACTGTACAGTGGTTGCCTGCAGGCAGACCTTCTCTGGCACAACATCTGGGTGGACTGGGGTCACAGTGGATCCGGTGTCGATTAGTGGGGTGCAGGGGACCCCCTCTATTTTGACTGGCATGTGACAGAAGTCCCCGGTCCACGTGCGTCCCACGACAACTGCTGGCCGGGCAGGCCAGTCATTGGCTGCTGGTCTGGAGAGCGGAGCCCCGTCCTCCTGGACACAGGGCTGGGTCTTCACTGGGGGTGCAGGGTGGTATTTCTGAGGGAATGAACAAGGGGCCCATGCTGTCTTGTCTGTTGTTGAGATAGGGGTGCTATGCTAAGGTAATGGTACAGGTTTAGCTGGGGTGCGGCGACAGGTGGCAAGCATTGGCCTGGGTTAGCTGGTTGCAGCAATAGAATTGCTTGTTGCACAAGAGGGTTTGTATTTTGCAGCAGTTGCGGGGCACCAGGCATCTGCTGACGGGGACCCGAGCTGAACTGTTACAGCCAGGTGGCATATTGTAGGCCGGGGCCAGAACTAAGAGCTTGTGGGTGTAACACAACTCAGTGCAAGCTTTGGTCTGGGTTGTACTGGGGTGCCTGCGCGGTGACAGGGTATAAGATTTGGCCCTGGGGGAAGAGGGGTGGAGCAGCTGCAACTGAGCATCGATGTTGGATGTGCCCAGATTGCCCGCAGGACCAACACAGGCGTGGGCGAGATGGAGGTGCATGGGGGACCTGTGTGGTAGTGGAACTGATCGTAGCAATCAGATTGGGCATCCATGGAGGGTTGCCAGGGTTGCCAGGGTCGCCATAGCTCTCTGGACCTTCAAGTTGGGTCTTCCTGGCAGTAGGGGGAGCTGTGCCTGCTTGAGGCTTGCTTCTGGGGGCAGCAGGGCCAGCCGGGTCGTCGTCCATAAGCGCAGCTTCAACACGTTCTGCCTGGGACACAGCCTGCTCCAGAAAGGCGGGGGTGGCCATCCTGATCTGCTGGCGCAGGGCCGAAGGATTTAACCCACGTATGAAGGCTTCAGTGGCAAGGTGCTGATGCACGGCGGGTGGTTGGCTCAGGTACCCTCTGCGGGCCAGGTACAGCACGTCTGTGGCAAGGACGCCTAGTCTTTCTTCTAGTCTTCACGTCCTGACAGCCAGCTGCTGTCTAAACCATACAGCAGGTTCACTCCTACCGAACCGGCAGCCCAGGGCTGTGAGCAAGGCTTCATAGTCCTCTATCTCTGCTGTACCGAGATCCAACAGTGCCTGCGTGGCTTCCCTTTCTAATGCAGCCACCAGCTGCCCTGCCTTCTCGCTGGGACTCCATTGATTAATCAGAGCAGTCATTTTAAATTGTATTAAATAGGCTTCCCAGTAAGTAGTTTCATTGTAACTACCTGCTTTGACTGTGCTGCGCTAGCCTTACTTTGGGGACATTAGCTCCCCTCATTCCAGCATTTCCACTCAGGTCAGTAACTCGGGTTTGATGACTCTATTATGTTTGGCACACTAATTGGGGCTGGCATCACAATCTGGGTTGGCACTTGCGATTGGGGCTGTCACATCTACCTGGGTCGGCTCAGCACAAGCACTTCCATCCTTGTCCCTTCTGTGCACGACACAACGCTCATTACAGAGCCTTTATAAACTGCCTCCGCCAACCTCCATTGTCAGTGCAGACACAAGCAATGCGTAATTGTGGTTTATCCCTGTTATTTCATATTGCAGATTTTCAAGTACCCGGTCAGTTATGCAGTCAAATAGATTGGATGCCTTGTCCCTTCATTTAATCCATAGTTGTTTGCCATAGCTTCAAACCTTGAAATAAATGCTTTCCAGCTTACCTTCCCATCATATTTCAATGTTGGAGTGTAGCCTTGCCCTCTATGGGTTAGCTGGTTGCCTTCCCCTCTATTTACATTCTGGTTCACTTCTGGCCCGCCCTCAGTCTCTGCAAACTCCGCCTTCTTGTTGTCTAAAGCCCAGCCAATGGCTGCCTCCAGTGATGCCGTGCTGCCATCTTGGCTCCGTGTAACTGAATGAGACTCCCATACCTCCTGGTGTGCAGTTTCCTTCTTCAGCTCTGACTCTATTGCTTTTATCTCCATCTCCATGTCCTGTAGTTTACAGGGTACAGTTGCCACTAAGGGGCCAGAAGGTCATCATACACCAGGACCGCATGGCACCGTACTTGGGGACAGGAACTGGGGGCGGACCACTTGCCACCCTGCCCGGGTCCACCCGTGCCCTGCCACCCTGATTGGGCCCACCACTGTCGTCACCCCCAGATCTCAACCTGCTGCAAGAGATCCCCACAGTCCGCAACCCAGATATAGACGTGGATGACCTGAGATGCCCGACCCCACAACCAGTGACCCTGTTGCTCCAAACCAGAATGGGGGACAATGGAGCCCCCGGTCGCGCCCAACAAGGAACAGAAGGATGCCAGGTCGCCTTCGAGACTTTGTGATTCCCTGTAGCGATCTCGGTTAACACAGGCAGGTGCATCACACAGGGAGAGGCAATCCACACACAGGAGGAGGGTGGGCGCGAACCCGAGACCTCTCACACTAAAGCATAGCACCGATACTGCTGTACAAAAGAACCGGCTCCTTTGCAAGGAGCGTATATCGGGCTTATGTCTTTGTATGTGATTAAGTCACCTACTAGCCCTGCTGCTGCCTTCCTCTGTGCACGCTACTATATATATATATATATATATATATATATATATATATATATATATATATATATATATAATAATGTGAGTGTGTGTGTGTGTGTGTGTGTGTGTGTGTGTGTGTGGTTTCCTGTGTAATGTATTAATTCTTACATTTACCAAAAATAAAATAAAATAAATGACTATTGCTACCAACATTCTCACTTTATCCCATAATTTGACCATAGTGTCTACCCCCCAGTTAACCAGGTTACTTTAATAAACAATGAAAATGTCTCTTCAATAAGCACTAACTACATAAAAAAATGTACAAAAAATTATATACAAATACAATGCTGCATTTTCTCTGCTGTAGTGCAATCTTGCATGATGAGCACATCCTGTAACAAAGTGATAAAGTATATTATTTTTCAATGATAGTTAAAGCAAGTTGTGGATTGCGGCTTTTGGCTTTTAAAAAAAATTGACATTTAGAGATACAATTACTTTAAAATGAACGCATTATAAAGGAGCTATATATATATATATATATATATACACAGACACACACACACACACACACACACACACACACACACACACAACAGGGTGTTGGTTGTCCTACAATAACCGCATAACCGCATGCCCAGGGAGAGTGAGGTCATTCTAGCACAACCAACACCCTGGGCTGTATTATTGCGCTTATAAAATGGGCTACTAGTGTTTAGAAATAAAGATAGACTCATTTTTTATTTAAACATGAACATAGGTTTATTTTTTTCTAAATATCTCATTGCGCTAAGAAAAATATTTCCAATAAATGTGATAGTTCCATTTTTTAAAATAATAAATTAAATAAATCTAAATAAATTAAATTAAATAACAGAATATTTTCAGTATTTGTCTCATGAAGTTAACTGTATCAGGAATATTCAGTTTTCTAAATTAAATTACTGGTTACACAGATGGACAGTTTGAGCAGTAGGTGGCACTGTTTGGTGAGTAGGGGAGTTTGTTTCTGCCTTTTGTTTATGAGTTGACGACGGTACTCCAGAAAGGATTTAACTCCAGGAGTTCCTGTCTTTTTCAGCTGGTGCCGAATAGCTTCATAAACTACCTGATAAAATGGGTTGAGAGAGATCTGCCTCCTGAGTACCGATGGCTTAAGTTTGTTTAAGTCTGTTTGGGATACAGGTGGGTGATGTTGTGACTTGACTTTTTGTTGTCGCGTGTAAGTTTTCAGGACAGAATTGAAGACCATATTTGCTGTTTTAAAGTGAGTAGCTGAAATTAGGTTTACAGATCATCCCATTGTGGCGGCATTTAAAAAACGGTTCAGGCCAGCTAGCAATCCTTTGCTGCTAACCGAATACAGTGTGCCAGCTGATGTTATCACATCATCAAAGAAACTTCTTAAAACTGTTTATTTCACTCTTAGATGCAGTTTTCCATGCCATATTATTTTTTGTTTATGTTGACCAATCGTTAAAAACTGACACAGACCAAGCGGTTACTTTTTAGTATTCCGCTCTTCTTATTGGCTTCAACTGTATTAATTTCAGCAGTACTGAGAGAGGCGTCAAGTACTCACGGTTTCATTTTTTTCTTGACTTTTTTTTTTTTTTTTTTTTTTTTTTTAATATTACTGTCGGTTCCGTTACCGAACTGTTGCGGTCTAAATCCTCCAAGAATGTGTGGACATTGGATTCACCAAACAAGTACCAATTTGGAGGAAGTCTGACATCGTATTATTATTTTGTTTTTATTGTTTTCCTTCGCTTGGTTTGTCTTGAGAAACTGGAAGGACCATGAAAGACGGAGAGAAAGTGTTGTAAAAGTATTAGTGAGTGTTTTGTTTGTTTGTTTGGTAAGTGTGTATCACTAGACAGCTAAGCACGTACCCGGAGCTGTCGCCTTGGGCCAGCATGAGCCGAAACTTCAACACAGCCGCAAAGTAAGCTGGCTGCGTTCAACTACGCGAATGTGTGCGAACTTGTTTGTGTTTGTGGTCTGTTCGTCGCAAACGTTTGCTAACAGTGGTGAACACTCTAAAGAGCAATTTTAAATGCGTGACATTTCTGCTACTGGATGGGAATTGCAATGTATGACAAAGCCAAAGGCCGAACATACTGTTTCGTTCTATGTTATTATTATATGTTATGTTTTATAATATAATGTGAATTATAAACGTAATTTTTTAATAATTTTAGTAAAATATGGTTTAAAAATGGTTATATATATATATATATATATATATATATATATATATATATATATATATATATATATATATATAGTCCTATACTATGCATATTGCTGAAGGATACATATTAAGTAATTAGTCTAAAATGCTCCAATATCTAATTTGTATAAGGGTCCATTTATATCATTTTAAAAAGAAAGAAAGGAAAAATGGTTAGTTGATCTTGAGTTTATAAATGGTTACAGTTGGTGAATGTAAGATTGTTTTATGAATTTAAAATAAGCAAAACATTTATTTTAGTGGTGCGTCACTTATTTTTAAATTCATAAACGTTATCTTCCAAAGTATAGATGGCACAGGCATGGTTCAGGGCTTGAATTCAAGGTAACCCCCTGGCCATTAGGACTAAAACCAGATTTGATAAGTCTTACTCAGTACCACACTGGAAGGAGAGATCCAGAAAAAAAAACAAAAAACAAGAAATGCTTTTCATTTGTTTATATTCTATCATCATTTTTTCACCTTGTAGCACATGAAAAGAGCCAGATTTTTTTCCAGTGCTTCACCAGCATGTCTACTACACTGGATAAAAAATCGAAACTGATTGAATAAAGGGATCAAATTCTACATGAGGTTTTACAAAGCTAGGCCCAAGGGTCCCCAAACCTCTCCAGAAATTAATATTGTGTAACTCTTTATGGCCAGTCATACACTAGTTTCTTGAGCAAGATCTAAAAGGGAGGTCACCTTCTGGCACCTCACATGCTATACATTGCCACATGAATTAGATTTTGTAATCCTCTTTTTTACTTATTTGTCCAACCTTTCATTCAAAAGGTGGCCTTTTTGGAGTGCTTTTTGGTGCCCAAAATGTATCCATGATGAGTATGCATGACACATACTCTCAGTTCATATGCCACAACTGTCAGGCACATTGCTCTCACATAACTGTGTGTTTGTGCAGGAAAATGTTGCTACTGAGATTTTTTTTTGTAGCTCTGAATTTTCAGTACCTGACTGTATTTTTGTTACTCACTTGCTTGAAAGTATGTAAATGTCAAGAAGCAAAATAATGAGTTTTTTTCAAAATAAAGTGGTTACACTCATTCAAGCACTGCTGACACGTGATTATTGGATAATGGCATCTGCTAAATGTCTACAATAATAATAATAATAATAATGAGATTGCAGACACCTTTGCTGCTCTAAATCAAGCTGCCAGACTGAAAACACCTCAGTTCCTTTCATCTTTACTTTGACATGTGGCAAACAAAGGAACCGAGTGAGTGATTGTTGGAACAGGCAGACAGCTTGTCTTGAAAAGCTAAGAAACCTACACTGTCTCTAGGTGAAATATAAAAAAGTTTGCTTAACACTCCCATGCAATAATCTAAATCAATGAACATCAATGAGAAATAATAAAGACGGCCGGGAAGCAACAATTACTTCTTGCGACTTGTATTGCATCGTAAAGATCAGGGACCGTATACAGCAGCACAGCACAGATGAGACATGGTGTTGTTCTTTACTATGCAATAAAAAATATTTTAAAAAATGTTATTTTTATGTGCCCCTTGAGAGTCAAATGGTTGCATTTTCTAATAACATGAATGCATATTGAAAATTACGAATAATAATAATAATAATAATAATAATAATAATAACGTAGTAGTGTGGCTCCATTATACTTACAAATCCTGAAGAGGCTCCAATCCATCTTCAAATGCTGCTTCACAGACGCTGAATCAGCTCTGTCCAACCCAGAAAGTCATTTTCGCCATCACTTTAACAAAACTTCAAAAAGACTGAATCAACTTATTTTGGGATGCTTTGGAACACTGCTTGCCATTTCGTTTGGTTTTATAAATTTTACAAATTGAAAAATGATCAGAAAACGGTAAGAAACCTTGATCCTATATGCGTAACACTGCCCTCTCGCTTGCAGATATGTGTCTTTTTTACGTACATACATCGATTACTCTTCAATGGATTAGGTTACAAACAAAGTCAAGGTATGAATGGACAGCTTGTGACCTCCCCTTCAACGTGATTAGGGAGATTTCACCATCAACAGATACGTGGAAGGCCAGAGCAGCGAAACGCACAGCTAGTCGATCAGAGTTGTTTTTGAACCGTGAGGTATTAGATACATTGTGAAGGGAATATCTCAGTGGTGAAACGGCGAATTCGAAAAATTCCTTCGCTGTTTGACGGTAGAAAAACAACGTTTTTGATATTGAGTCAGTTTTATTTGCTGTTTTGCTTTTGTAATAATATTACAGATGATTTTTGAAATGTGTAATGCAGTACCGACGTTCCGCCCGCGGAACGGGGGCGTAAGAGGTTAAGGTCACCAACTTTGTCAGTTGCTGCACCGTCTTAAGTTTTTTTTTTACCTGTTAGTCTTAACCGCCATAGAAATCCAAGAAGAAAAAGAGAGAGCCAAATTTCTCAGAATCCAGTCAAATAAAAGAAAGACATACTTTGCTGGAAACTTTTAAATAAAGTGACTAAGGATGATTTAAATAGGCTACTCAAAACACAGCCTTGCACAGAACTGGCAATAAATAGCAGTATATGTGTAGCACCGCTACAGCTGAGCCGTCATGTATTGCGTTGTAGGTTTCACTATTAAATTATATGATTATTAAACTATTTCAGGAGTCATGTAGAGTTTCTCGTGTTTTATTAGGCTACTCAATATAAAACATATTGTAGCGGCGGTGGAACTGGAGAGCCAATCCTGTCTGGGGATGGCAGCAGCACTCCCAAATAAGGGTCACACAGTAAAAGAGAGCAGAAGGGTTTGGGGGGGTGCTGTAAAAGAGGAGTCATGTTTTCCTAATGAAAAACGGGAGATATCCTCTCAGTATGTAACCTCGACTAGAGACGAATGGAACAGTGCTGGGAAATAGGAGAGAACTGGATTAGAGAGCGTGGTTGCATCTGATAGCAACTGGAGAGTCATATAACAGCGCAGCACTCTGTTGCCTGTTGATCAGTTCTGTGTTGGCAAATAAAAATTGAGTTAGCTCTGAATTCCTGTCTTGCTTTGCTCATTCCGTAGATCGCTACAATATTTATTAGGCGGATGCTTTTTTAAGTGACGTTACGTTAAAAATTTCAACCAACTGAACGCTACTAAGGTCACTATCATCCATAAATTCGTCTAATATGACCAATGAACCATTAGTGCAGCTAAATCCGTATCCGCGGATAAGGATTATTATTTGGGCTGTAATCCCGTTTGTATTAGCTCTGCGCATTACACATTGTTGTGTATTGCCGGGTCTTATTCTTTTGGTCACCAGACCCGGATTGAAAAAAGAATATAAACCGGATTACAATTGTCTGTGATTATTCCTGCACTGCATCACCTGTTCACAATCAGCAGCCACTTTGCCACAGTAACTAGCTGTAAACTGGTTATATGTAGGCCTATATACAGAATCATTATTTCTAAAAAAAGAAAATACCTCCGTTCACATTGTGTAACGGGAATGCGCATTCAGGGAAACATTCAAAGTAGCGCGCATATTAGTACATTCCACACAGATGTAACGCTTATCAACTTGTCGTGTGCATTTATCACGTACTGCTCTTTCACATTGGGCACAAATATCAGATGTTTTTTTTTTTTTATTGGATTTAGTTATTATTCATTGTTTTCTGTTGCGTGTGTCACTTGATGCACACTGTATCCTGCGTTTCCCTGCATCTTTCTGATCAAAATGTTTCTCCCAAAGCTCCATGGCTAGCTTCATAAGGTGATATTTTCCCCTGTGCATTCATTGTACAAAATGAAGGAATTGATCGCTGCCATGTCCAGTACATTGTAAAATACAGGAACTGGACACCGGTGATTGCTTTCACGGAGTACGTGAAAGTTTTGCGCAGATGGTGGAAACTCTGTTCTCACTTTGTTTATTGTTCCAAACAGGCTTTTTTTTCTTCAACTGTTTTGCTAATTACAGTGAAATAAAAAATTGTCATTAGTGTAACATTCATCCCTTTTCCTAAGCACGGTTATGTAGGTCTAAGTACCACATTGTCACCCAGTCTCTGACCAGCTGAGCGAGTTTCATCTTTGCACAGGTAGGGGTAGGGTCCACTGCCAGTCAAAACTTGATCCCAAATTTGACAGGTTTGTTTGACGTATATAGTGTCCAGCGACATGCTTGGCCATGTATTGTTTTATGTTTAGCTTGAATCGGGAAATCCTGTTTTCAGTGAAGTCGTTCCAAATTCCTGCTGCCAATGCAAATATATCTAGTTGCTCTCAAAATGCAAAAATATCAAGATTTATAAAAAAATTCTTGTAATAGTAACATTATAAGACAGCAGACTATATGCTCATGTAGACAGTCAGACGGCAGTTCTCCAAGGAATTGATAGGATTACAATAGAGAATTGGATAACACATATCTACAATTCAAAAGCAATATTTTATTAATATACATACCGCTGTAAACTCAGCAGAAGCAGAGATAACAAACTGGTTTGTATACATGTAAAAAATAACGCATTGTAGGTTATATTGACAATAAAAGCATGTATTGTAACAAGCCATCAAAATGACTATTTTGGCTGTTCTTTGTAGAAGTGCTTATAACTTTTTTTATTTTTGCGATTATGACTTTCAAACGCTGTCAGTATATTTAATATGCATTTAGGAAAAGTCAAGAACAGACAATCATGGATCTTTAACACACGCAGAGTAATTTAAATTTTAAAAGTGAAAACCGTCAAAATGACTACCGTGGCAGTTCTAGTGTTAAACAACATTGCACCTGGGTTATAATTGTCTGTCTGTCTTTATTGATGACCTCACCTGCACACTATTAAACAATTTGCCACATGCAGTAATAAAAGAAACTTGCAGAGATATTGGGTTTTATCTTCATAAAATTACTCCCAGAATCCTAACCCTAACCCTAACCACTGGCAGGCACTAATACAAAAGACACTCCACTCCTTTAGAACAGAAATGGGCAACTTTAAGGTAGAAGAGGGCCACAAAATCCAATAAAACCCTTTGGCTTTATTGGATTTTTCCTACCGTCTGCATCAGCTGGCCCGTTCTCTGTATAATCTCGTCCTGCGAGGAAAATGACTTGTTATCATAATGTATTATTCTTGCCATTCTTTCTACTGTGCACCTCCCAGCACTAAGCCAAGAGAGATACTTACTGTATCTTTGGTTAATGAAGGGCAAACAGAGGGAGGGACGCTGTTAGACTGAGCTCAGTATGACTGCACTTCAAGGAATTTTCAATCACACGTGGCACTGTCAATAAGATTTTGTCTGTGAGCACCATGTTAACTCAAAAACATTTGAAAAGGAAGAAGAGCTGTAAAGCTGTGGCATTGATGTGATCTGATTGACCTAATGTTCAGGTAAGCAATGGGTGCATAATAATATTAATATTAATAATTATTATTATTATTATTATTATTATTATTATTATTATTATTATTATTATTATTATGTGAATTTACTGTTGTCAAGTACTGCAGAAAGGATGAGATTAGACAGAGTTAAATTGAATTGTGAGAGAACAGGCTTAAAATTGCCATACATCTGTAAGGTGCCCAGGGCTGTATTGTCCTCCGATGCTGTAGCTCTGGGTGGCTGCATGGTGAGTCTGCAGTGTGTAAAGAAGCAGGCGGCTGATGACACACGCTTTGGAGGACGCAGATGTAGCAAAGGTTCCACGGATATTCCCTGCCAGGACTTTCAGCATTTTTTTTTCCTTACAGGACACCATGAAACTGTCCATACAGTATTGGTCTCATTGGTCAGCCTTGAAATTATGTAATAAACCAGTATTAACCACGTTTTGATCTGAATATAGCTGTATACAGTGTGTCAACAACATATTGGAGAATATGATATTTTCTCTAATATTTTGTTAGGGCATTGGGCATTGTATGTATATGTATGGATGTAGTGTTTTTTTTTTTTTTTTTTTTTTTAATTTTTTACATTTTAATGACAAATAGGCTATGTGGAGCTTATCTTCTCAGGAAAGCTTGTCCTGACAGGGGTAGCATTCTGTTTGTCCTTTCAGGAAAGCTTGTCCTGACAGTAGCACACTGTCCTCTTAGGAAAGCTTGTCCTGACAGGAGTAGCACGCTGTCCTATTAGGAAAATTTGTCCTGACGGGAGTGGCACGCTGTCCTCTTAGGCAAGCTTGTCCTGACGGGAGTAGCATGCTGTCCTCTTAGGCAAGCTTGTCCTGATGGGAGTAGCATGCTGTCCTCTTAGGCAAGCTTGTCCTGACGGAATTAGCACGCTGTCCTCTCAGGAAAGCTTGTCCTGACAGGAGTAGCACAAAGCTTATCTTTTCAGAAATGTTAAACACAAAGTAAATGACCAGGTAATAGTAATTTCACGTAATGTCTGTTTTCATGAATTTCATGACATTCTTTCAAGTTTTAAGAATTTTGCTAAATGACAAAAGTTTTAGTTATTCCATGAAAAGCCTGACAGTAAGCCTATATATAAAACATTATATATATATAATGTACATGTACTGTTTGGGTAATTTTTTTGGGTTGTGTGTAAATGTACATGTACTGTTTGGGTAATTTTTGGGGTTGTTTTTAAATTACAGTTTAAACATGAACCGAAAGAAGATAGTTGGAAGTAAGTGATATAAGAAAGTGAGGACTGAAGATTCGGAAAGTACAGGTAGATTTATTTATTTATTTTAGGGTCACTGTTTAACAGCTAGCAATTTTCTTATTAAAAAAGGAACTGCACCATATTTGATGTGTTAAAAAAAAAAATCCCTTCACTGCAAAAACTGAGAATCCTTAACTAATCATTTCACTTCATAAAATGTAAGTGAAATGTTAGAAGTGATAAAAGTTACTGAAAATTTGAATGCTCATCTATTCTTGCTTTAAATGAGTCAGTCTGTAATTATTCAGAGAAATTCTCCAGTGGTGTCCGTGTTACTTCCAAAACTGTTTTGGAAGCAACTGATCCACTTGTTTATGAATTGATTGATTGTGAGACAGAATAAGGGAGGTGCTGAAGCTCCTTACACCCGCATTACACCCAAAGGATGCATTCAAATGTCTGTGATACTAACCTGTAATATGGTTTACATAATATACGTGTATATCTTATGTAACTAAGGAAAATAATAATTTATTTGTATATATTTCATATCCTTAGAATGCATTGGCCGAACTTGAAATTTGAAGGACAATATTTACATCAGATTGGGGGAAAAGGGCCAAAAAGACAAACATTCATATACAAACTTGATGCACCAGGTTGACACAGGCTTGCAGAAAGGTTACACTGAAGTAGTCCTGGACTGAATCTTAGAGACATGATCGAAAAATAAGTGACCTCACCCTTTATCAACTCAAAGGGTCATTTAAGGAAGACGGCTCTGCTGACTTGTACCATCGTCTAGTCAGTATTTTACAAGACCATCGTGAATCTCCACAAAACTTCCTGTTTAGGGCAGTTGAATTAAATGAGGGGCTCTTGTTTGCTTCCAAATTGGGGCTGATGACCTGTACAATGCAGAGCTCATTTAGAGGAAGTTCTTGAGGTCGATGAACATGGGACTGTTAAATGACCATATTAAGTTCCAGCTGAAATCCTACTTGGATGACCAGACTGTAGCTGATGAGGTGCTTATTGACAATATGAATGAAGCAGCCAGCTTTGAATGGGAAAGACAACAAAAGCAAAAGAAAAATGTATGCAGTAAAACAACAAAAGTGAATGAATTGCAAACCGGAGTGCAAATACATGAGCAAAGTGGTAACAGGACAGAGAATTCCAAGTCTCTTCAACAGGTTGCACAGAACAGCTCCCCAAGCAGTGGAACACCCTGACCAGAGAAAAGCAGGAAAGCAGTGGGAATGGACAAGAGGGTGGATCCAGACCTTTACGATGTGGTGAAACCGCTGAAGCTGGACATGGCAGAAATGAAAAAAAAACCTTTCAGTGGAGCACAGCCGCAGACCCAAACCACAAAAGTGAGGATGCAGGGCTTGTCAAGACACAAGTGAGGGCGAGACATGCAACCATTGCTTTAAATGTGGTCAGCAGGGCCATCTCTCCAGAGGCTGTACAGCACAAAAACAGCAGGGAAACGAGGGAAGGTTGCCAGTGGTGTAAAAAAGAACAGTCACTCTGCAGTTTGAAAATATTCAAGAATCCTACACTGTGTTCTGCTGTTCAAAAGTCTGTCAGGAGCAACACAAGGAAACACACAAGAAAGTATGTAATTGCATTAGTCAATTAGAATCCATGGAGGTAGAAAAAGCAAAACAAGACAATAATAGACAATAAGGGTCCTGCTACATTAGGCACATCGCACCAAAATGTCAGTTAAAGCTGCTTAACTTAATTGGGAGGAAATGTTTAATCTTATATTCCTTAGATGGCATTGCCACACAAGCATTATGGGACACTGGATCCCAGGTCTGCCTCATTAATGAAGAGTGGAGAAAGAAACACCTACCTAACACCAAAATCAGAGCTGTTGAAGACATCTTAGGGCCTGGCACACTAACAGGGAAGGCAAGGAACCAGATAAAAATTCAATTTTCTGGATGGATTGAAGTAAAATTCCAGCTCGGAACATAAACTAGGTCACAACTTGAACTCAGAGTTCCTGCCCTTGTGTCCTGTGAGCCTGGTATGCCGGAGGAACTAATCATTGGCTACAATGTGATTGAAGCACTAGTCAACCTTGATATGGAGGCTGGACCGTCTACAGACATCATTATTGATGCAATGAGTTCAGCCTTCTCTTGTGGTTCTAAGAAAGCAGAGACACTGATGAAGCTGATTGCAGTGTGTGTGCAGTAAGAGTGTGGTGACAGAGAGTGCTTATCCCAGCAGGCCAGACCATTGGTGTTCGATGCTGTGTGCACACAGGGCCACTTTTAGGGAACCAGAAGTGCTCTTCATACCGGATGAGAACCCAAGATGGCCTGATGGACTAGCCATTGCTGAAACTCTTCTTTGTCTTCAGAAGGGCAGCTTGTCTAGAATAATTATTCCTGTTACTAATGATACATGTCATGATCTCAGTCTTAATCAACGCTCTCTTAGGACACATCCACCTGGTGAAAGGAGTTTATCCCACTGCAGCCAAACCTGTAGAACACATTCTAAACCTGCTTTCAACAGAACAGCAGCTGGTGGTAAGAAAAATGCTAAGAGAAGAATGTGGTGCATTTTCTAAGAATGACAAAGACATAGGCTGTATTCCCTCTCTACAGTTACAGATCAGACTGAAAGCTGACACTCCAGTGAAGAAAATGTATATGTCTGTTCCCAAGCCACTACACAAGGAGGTCAAAGAGTACCTTTAAGACTTGCTGATCCGGGGGTGGATAACCAAATCAAAGTCACCATATTCCTCATCAGTTGTTTGCGTGCAGAAGACAGGAGTCTACGGCTGTGCTGCAATTACTGTGAGCTTAATCAGAAGTCCATTCCAGATCACCACCCTATTCCCCGAATTCAGGATATGCTAGATAGCATGACTGGGAGCTCCTGGTTTTCAGTGCATGACCAGGGTAAAGCTTAGCACTAAGATTTTCTGGAGGAGAAAAGCCAACCGCTGACAGCATTCATAACTCCATGGGGACTGTACAAGTGGATCTGAATCCCCTTCGGTCTCAGTTCTGCCCGTACAGAGTTCCAGAGAAGAGTGCTTATCAGGGCTACGAGATGAGCTATGTCAACTATATCTTGATGACAATTTGGTCCATAGTAAGTCATTTGAATAGGTAAAGAATGTGCACACAGTGTTACATGAGTACCAGCATTCTCATATTACCATGTGTACGTACAAAACTTCTCTCGTTTAGCACAACCACTCTATGACCTGTTAACAGCTGATAAGACGGTTGGCAGCGGGTGTAAACTAAAAGCATCTCTGAAACAGAAAGGTCAAGGTCAGCTTTCATCTCGCCAGCCAATTAAATGGATGGGAGAACACCAAGAGGCCCTCCATCATCTTTTAGATCTACTGTCTCATCCACCAGTTCTTGGATATCCTGATTTCAGAGAACCGTTTATCCTGCACTGTGATGCTTCCCAAGAAGAACTAGGTGCAGTCCTGTATCAGCAACAGAATGACAAGCTTGTGGTCATCGCTTATGGCTAAGAACACTGACTGTACCAGAAAATAACTATTGCATGCTGTAACAGGGTGAGCAGCCCTGTACAGTATTATTTATTTTAGAACAGGGTTTCCCCTCCGCCCCTGTACTGTGTTTTGTGTTTGTTTATTTATTATTGATATAAATGTCGGTGAACGGCATGTTATTGTTTCTGTCTGTTTTGTTTAAAAACCTTGTGGTAATGTGTGGCTGTCGGCTAGTACGTTGTTAAACTAGATTGCAGTCACAGAATTACTAAACTCATGCATAATGTGGCCGAGGGGTAATCGGAGAATTGATAGTTTAACCCCTCTGCCATAGTAAATAAAAGCCTGCAGCTCTCTGCACTTGGGGTGGGGTGTTCAGAGGAGGAACGAGAGGAGCGAGAGATAGTTAAAAATGAAAACGAAACTTAAAGGATCTGTGAAAGCTACTGCTCAGCCGGACCTTAACTGTGTTCATGATTTGTTTTTGTTTGATTATTTATTTGTATGCTCTGTGAGCAAGTGTTTCTTTTGTTTAAATATTTTATTTATTTTTGTTGTATTTAAAATAAAGACGGCGCACGCCACGTCTCTTTTTGAAACTGAAGTTACCTGACCTATGTGTGCTTCCTTCTGGTCTGACATCACCACAACGCCATTTCCTGCCACACATGCATTCTGGTAAACTGCAGTTTTTAGCAATGAAGAGGGCTACTTTGCTCCCTTGTTTGCTGTCTACACAGACAACAACCCAGTCACCTATGTCCTCTCCACAACTAAGCTAACGCTACAGGGCACAGATGGGTGGCTCAGCTGGCAGACTTTAACTTTACAATTAAGTATCGTCCAGGGAAGACAAACGCTTATGCTGATGGTCTTTCCTGCTTGACGATAGACATTGAATGATAGACATTGAAATCTACCCTGAAGTAATTAGTAGTACTGTGCAGGCAATCCAAATACAACATAAAGAGCAAGTGCCATGGATCTGCCCTATGACCATCACATCTGCAGTAGCATAGGTCGGCTGTGACAGCTTACCATCTCCAGTTGCTATAGTAAGCAAAGAAGCCATAAGAAAGGCTCAAGAAGATGACCCTGTAATCGGAATGGTGTTGCAGTTTAAAACCAAGAAACAGCATCCACCAGAAGGAGAAAAAAGGGGTGTTCCAGATGACACCACTTAAATTAACAAACTGTCAATTCTACCAGGACATTTACGAGCAGCTTCAAGAGGACATAGGACACCTGGGGGTGGAATGAACCATAAATTTAGTAAGGGACTGATTTTACTGGCCATACATGCAGAGGTATGTGGAGCATTATGTCACCAAAGTATGCAATTGACTCAAGCAAAAACGACCAAACAAACCAACCAGAGCACCACTATCAAACACGGTCACCACCTAAGCATTTGAGATGATCTCTGTTGACTTTCTGCATCTTGAAAAGTGCAATGTGAGTTTGAGTACATCTTTGTTGTGATGGACCATTTCACCCGCTTTGCTCAAGCACATGCAACCGCGAATAAATCTGCAAAGACAGCAGCAGAGAAAAATCTACTGTTTTCTAGGCTTTAGAAGTACTGCAGAGTCAGAGGTTTACACACAACCCCATACCACCTCCAGGGCAATGGACAAGTAGAATGGTTCAACAGAATGCTCCTGAGTATGCTGGGGACCCTCCCAGAAGATGCCAAAGCCGATTGGAAGGTTTTTCTTGCTAAAGTTATGCATGCTTACAACTGTACGCGTAGCGAGGACACAGGATTTTCATCCTTCTACTTATTGTTTGGAAGAGCCCTCAGGCTCCCCATTGATATCATGTTTGGACTCCAATCAGCAGAAAAGGGAGACACACATGAAGACTGCTTAGAGAAGTGGATAAGAATGCAAGAAGCATATCAGATACCATCCAAAACAGTACTGAGAGGTGAAAAAGGCAAGGAATACTATGACAGAAAAGCTTATGATGCAGAGTTACTCCCTGGCAGAAATTTGAGAGGGGTGGGCCTTACCCAAAAAAAACACAAGGACACTCCAGTGTACAAAGTCAAACTTGAAATGGGCACTGGTAGACCAAGAATGCAGCATAGAAACATGCTGCTACCTTGCGACTTTCTGCCTGTTGATTAGGCCCTCCCAAGTAAAACAAAGAAAAAGTCACAGAACTGGAACAAGGCTGGTGAGAAGACACAAGCCCCACAGCATGCTCTAAGTGAAGTTGAGAGTGACTTGGAAGAGGAGGATGATCAGTGGGGATTTATGCAGTTTGCATGCAGTCATGGACACAGAGGAACGCGGGACGCCTGCCGATTTAGGAAATAGAAGCAGACCAAACTGTTCAGGTGAACATACCTGATCCAGGAGCAGGTTAAAGTGACTACAGTCACTTAGAAGAAGAACCCTATTCTCCCCACAGGACAACATACCCCAGCAGAGAAAGACAGCCCAAAACACTGACTTATGACAGTCTTGGGCAGCCCAAGATGTGCCAAGAGACTTTTGACATGGACTAAGATATGTACTGTAACCAGTTTGTGGCACTGAATGGAACCATGGACTGTGACAATTTGTGGCACTGAAGTGAATTACGGACTGTGACCAGTTTATGGACTATACTGAACTGCTGACTCCACTGCACGTTGAACTGTGAACTACTGAAAACTGCATATGCCAGTTAAATGTTAAGATTGCTTAATGAAGTAGTTAAATACTGTTGTTGCAAAGGGGGTCAAGTGAAAAGCAATACCATACACCCTTTATAATTGATCAAGGTTAGTAAAGCTAGTATTAGTAGGCCGCATTAGCCAGTGAGAGCAGTTGTTGGGTTCACGTTCAGGTAAAAGGTCAATGATCCGTTATTCTGTGATTCAAGGTTGAAGTGTAAACCACTTACCTTTTGTAGACATAATTCTCTGCATAAAGTGGCAGAAGAAACAACTAGATATCATAGTGCATGATGGTACTAGGTGTTCAAAAACAAAACCTGTTCTAACACAGGACGTGTCCAATAACTGCCAATGAATCACCCCAGTCTGAGGACTGATAGTGTTGTGGGAAATTTCTGAATGTTGAGTATGGAGAGTGTGGGAAGCCTGCATGAATAATAGGGCCTTTCTTTTCATTTGCTTATCTGTGTTTGTTTTGCCAGTTTATTTTAAATCCTTGATGAACATTTTCTAATGTGATTAATTATGGCATTAGTGAGTTTGTGGTTATATAGAGTGTTCGCCAATTAGAACTAAGACGTTCGTGTTGAAACCAAAAGTAAAATTGTATGCTGCCTGTAATACGAGAGATACTGATAATATGGCATTGTACTAAAGCAATGTATTATGATTTTCAGAAATAAACAGTTTTATTTTCTACAATATGCTTGAGTTGTTTTTATTTCAAGTGTGCAACAAAAGCATTTCAGTTTATAGACAGTAAGAGTTTAGGATGTCTGTGTTAAAAGGCTGAACATACTGTAGCAGTTTTGTTCTTAAACTGCAGCGTGAGCTCTAACAGGGACACCACTGAAGCAAGCTATAAAGTCAAATGGAACTTTATTACAGATTCATGCAATTATGGTAGTCCTTATAAGGATTTAACCAAACAGATCTGAGACAAAAGGGAGGGGTCACTAGGCGGGCAAGCCGTCCCAGCGAGGGTGGACACACAAAGGTAACTACAGAGGTTTGTATACACACAAATATTTACCTTTTTTTTTAGAGTTCATTTTCTCTCTTTAGTCCATTATTTATAGTCTTTAGCTGCTCCCAGCATCTAAACCCTAATGCAGTTTTACCCTTGAAACTGGTTCTCACCTGCCGCTTCCTAGAATTAGTAATGTAGTCTTGGTCTTTTTTTTTTGAGTTACGCAAAGGTCCACAGTTATTTGGTGTGAGAGTATAATCGTGCTCAAAGGCTCTAATCAATGTTGCATGTGCTGTATTGACAGATTTCCTTTAAGGATGTAATGGCATAATTTTCCATTTTCGCCATTTTGGGATATATGAGCCCAGGACGTGATGTATGCTTCTTTCAGGGTAGCATATAATGCATTATCTGCATGAAATGAAATTGAAATTTACTATAGTGGTAAAGCTCTTCAATCATTCTGGAACATTTGCCCGTGATGTTGCTACATCCTACAGAATGTTTGTCAACTGACGTGACAACTGGATCAGTACTGGTTGTAGTGCAATGCATTTGAGGCAGATCTACATGTGGTTTTAGAAGCTTGCACAAATACTGACAAGCACATGTGCAACTAAAACTATTTGCAGGGCAATTGCACTGTCCAGAACATGCATTTACAGCACTTTGTAATCCATTAAAAGGACTGCTCACTGTCAGGTAGGCTTCATGTAAAACAAAACTTTCACATTTTAAAATGTATTTTGCTGCCTGTTGACATAACCTATCCACTACTTCAGAATCCTCTTTTTCAGCAATCATTGCAAGCAAGTCCAGATGTTTACACTGCTTTTCAAGGGCTGCTACTGGACAGTTACAGATCTGTTCATGAAGAATTGCAGTATATATCACATCAAAGGTAGATTGGTTGGGAATTTCAACAACAAACTCAGAAACCCAGGCAATCTTTTCCTGCCAATTATTAGCAAGCATTTATTTTGCTTTCAGATTGATTTCTTGTTTTTTTCTGCTGTCTTTCATTGTGCACTCGACCTGATTGTTGGAGCCTGTCTAGATAGCCAAAGTAACTCAAAATGTTGGCACAAAGCAGATGCAAATGGTCATCGAGTCGACTGTTGTTAAATCCATGCAGAAACTAATACTTCACATTTAAGAAGAATCTGGAGAAGAAAATACAAAAAATACACATTTACTTAATGCTAATTAACTTCTGAGTTGTCATCTGAAAGTGATGGCTGAAATAGAACATGATATAAAATGACTAACAAGAATATGACTGATATTTTATACCAAGTAATACAGCATACCAATGTTGTACTTCCAAGATAAATACTCTAACCATAAAAGAAAAATGATTTATACTCATCAGTAACACACTGTTCTGAAATATTGTTTGTTTCTGACTCTTCATGATTGAAACTTCTTCCCTAGTTTGCCCACAGCTTTCCACAGCAAATCCAGTTTTGTTCTAGGTAACAGACCACAGCAAACCCTTTAGACTGCAGTAATGCTCATTCCTTTGCAAAATCTTCCTGGAAAACATAACCATAACATTCAGCCCAATTACATTACAAATTCAAATGTAAACAATGTTACTATTTTAAGTAGTAAATAGTGCTGCCACCAGGTAGGAGGTATGGAAAGCAGTCATATAGTAGTTTATAAAGCTACTGGTTAATTCATCAGAAGGCAAACAGAAACATCTAATGATAAATTACTGGTGAGGGAATATTACATACTGTAGGCACATGACTTATTTTTTACAGTTCATCTGCTTTTGTTGTTAATTAAAAAAAAAGAACAAGGATTGCTATTACAGTATCTACATTCTGCTATGCTGTCCCACTTACAGTAAGGCAAGACTTCCAATACAATAAAGGTCAAAGTTTTGATTTGGTCTAGGCCTTAGTCTAACAGCACTACCAATACCTGTAGCACATGAAACCAGCAAAGCAGAATCCTGGTGGTGGAGAGTACTTCCTGCAAGCCTTGTATCAATGTGAAATCCTTGTCCACCATAATCCCCCTAAAGAAATACATAGTTGATATCAAAGCAATGAGTACTTGGAGGAAAAAAAAATTAAAAGCTTGTTGAGATAATCATAAATTGTTTGCTGTATGATCTTTGGTTCAAAAGGCATAAGTGGTTTACCAAAAAAACTAATAATAATAATAATGACAACTTTCAAAGCCATTTGCTCCACTTTTTTAATGTCCAACTATAATGCAGCTAAAATTATGAAAATATTAACTTACTTTATGTTTTCCTTTTTCACACCTTTGTTGTCTCTTTAATAGATTTATACTTGCAAACATTTACACCTAGTTTCTGAAAATCTGGAGCAAATTTTGCTCTACAGGAAAAATCTTTGAAAATTCACCCTGTAAGTGTATGCCACTTGCTCCCTTTTTACTCTGAATAAAAACAAATTACAAACTAATAAATACCTGGGTGAAAAAGTTGGATTAATTTATTTTTCTTTTTAGAGCTTTAAGAATTTTTTGTAGAACTTGTTGCTTTACACAGCTGGTCACAAAAAAAAGGCTACTGGGACACCGTGTCCATGGTCATTCCTATCAAGGATTGTGTACAATGCATAGCCATATGCAGACACACCTGAATATATTGCATCCAAAAACACTACATTTTTGCCATATTTTTCTAACTGGCATTTCTTCCAAGCAGACTGCAAGCACAAAAGTGCTTCAGGATGCGCCCTATAGCCTGGA
Organism: Polyodon spathula; assembly: GCF_017654505.1. Classification (NCBI taxonomy): domain Eukaryota; kingdom Metazoa; phylum Chordata; class Actinopteri; order Acipenseriformes; family Polyodontidae; genus Polyodon; species Polyodon spathula. The sequence continues at coordinate 57,838,920 of NC_054535.1, read as the reverse complement.
GATCGCAGGTTCGAATCCAGGCTATGTCACAGCTAACCATGACTGGGGGTTCCTAGGAGGTGGCGCACAATTGGCCAAGCCCTGCCCGGGTAGTGTGGGCTTAGGTAGGCGGGGAAATCCACGGTTCACTGCGCACCAGCGACCCCTGTGACCGATATATCGTCTGTGGTTCGCAGTGGAGCTGCCAGATCTGTGTTGTCCTCCGGCACTATAGGTCTGGTGGCCCCGCAGTGTGAAAAATGACGGATTGGTAGGAGCACATTTCGGAGGACGCGTGTTCCAGCCGGCATTACCCGAGTCGGTGGGGAGGTTGCGAGTGGTGAGTCGGGGATACAGATAATATTTGGGCCTACAAAAATGGGGAGAAAAACTGGTTTAAAAAATGGTGACGACTAAAAAAAAAAGGACATCCTCTTTTAACACCGTTTGTATAAGTTTATTCACACTAGCTGCATCATTGTGGTCAAATCTGTGAGAATTTTTGGAGTGTTGCTTAAGAAAAGAGATGTAATTTGGTTAAGTGATATCTTCTGTCAGCAACATCATGATGGTCATGCATCTGTACTCATTCTACTGTTGTCGTCATATTTAAAGACAGCAAGACATTAACTAGGCCTAACAACACTGGATCAATGAGATTTACCCTCTTTCACTCTGTACTCTGAAGAGAATGGCCATTATGAGACCACAAGCTACTAAAGCTAAGTTACAGCCCTCTTTCAGCACTTGAAGTGAAACATCGGAACAGGCATTAGCTGTTGTCACTGTGGGCTTTCCAGATGAGGTGCCACATGGTTTCCATTGTCGGTCACACCTGTAATAAGTTATATGACGTCTTCTAACCATCCAAGTAAAATGGCCTTGGCTTTCTTTATCCAATTGACTGAGCTTTTATTGAATTAAATCCGGAATCTCATCCAATGAACTGATAATCTTGACAGTTTGCGACACTCCTTTTTGACTTCTTAGACACTTTCAAATGACCTGACAAGTGTCTCAAGGGACCTTGAGGAGAGAAAAATGAGTCTAGAAATTTAATTAACAAGGACATTTAAATGCTGTTGCTGTTAAAAAATACAAATATGGTTCTTTGTTTTTTTCTTTATATATATATGTAAACATTAAGTTTTATTTATATGTCAATATGGATAATTGTTTTGTGTTATTTAAACTGCATCTAGAACACTGTACCATTCCTCAAAGACACTGAGTTCACTACTCCTGTCAGCACAAGCTTTCCTGAGAGGACAACGTGTGCTGTTCCTGTCAGGACAAGCTTTCCTGAGAAGACAAGCTCCATACAGCCTATTTGTCATTAGAAGATAAACAAGCCTATTTGTCATTATATATAAACAACGTTTATATATATATATATATATATATATATATATATATAGATATATATATATACATTATGTATACAATAACTATGACAATGCCTAATGCCCTAACAAAATACTAGAGAAAATATTCTCTAATATGTTGCTGGCGCACTGTATACAGCTATATTCTATATATTTAGATCAAACATGGTTAATACTGATTTAGTACAAAAATAAGTTCTACATAATTTAGTCATTGTATACTCCTGATAGTTGCTTGCGTTTAATATTAAGTTTAATTTGCAAATACCTCATATGAAAATTCTTGTAAATGTTCCTTCTTATACCATATGTTTGTAAACTGCATTAAAATATAAGGCAAACCAGTTATGCAGCAAAAATGAATCTAATGTATTTTAAACTGCAAACGTCCAGATAAAAATTCTTCATACTGAATATGAAATTAGAAAAAAAATAAAAAACCTGGTACTTACCGTTCTCAGATCTGCAAGCAATACGATGATATACTGATTTACTGCTCGAGTGTCTGAATTTCAACAGAAAAGCACCAGCAAGCCTGCAACCAATCGAGTTGCTCAAAAACAAAAAGGAGTAATCAAAAACCGAGCAGGGGATTTCAAGGCTGACCAATGAGATCGCTAGTGTATAGACAGTTTCCTTTTGTCCACGGTTTGTTCGTCTTCACCCCTCCGAGTCCGCGCAGGGGTGGTAGCAGTACCCTGAGCATAAAAAAAATTAGACATTACTAAATTGGGGAGAAAACAATAAAAATAATGGCGACCACTACATTTTTTATTTAAAAAAAATTAAAATTGCAATACATAAAATGCAAAGGTGCAATACACATTCTGACTCCTTTCATGTCTTCAGTGTATATAAATTGCTAATTTAATAGACATTTCAATGACCGTTGCTGTTTTGTAATTTGGTGTTATTTACACCAAAGTAGTTATGACTAGTAGCAGTTCCCTATGTTATGAAATGAGTAGGAGAGATAATAGTGAACGAAACACAATCTTGAGAAGTGCATCGATTTCTGTTTTCATTTATTTTTGTGTAATATATTCTCACTACCTTACATAGTTCTGCTTTTTAACTAGTGAAATGTGTGCTTTCATGAAAGGGGTTAGAATGTGTATGCTTAAAAACAGCAGACCTTTTTTTTCTGAATCGTGTCCAGCAATGCACCATAACACAACTAAATCCTTTGAAACTGTACAGTTCCAGAACTGTGAAACGATATAGTCTCTCAAATGTAAACATCTAACATTATGTATATCCAGCTGTTCATCATTGTGACACGGCAGTGCACTAACAGACTTGTTTTAAAGTTATTTAGGTACATAATCAGTCACCACACTGTTCAAATCATTTTTTATGGACTTATAAATAACATTACCCTGAAATTTTCAAACAACAAAAATTACAAACACAGTAAAAGAAAAAATTTAATAACACAGTAAAATTTAAAACATTGTAAACACACAATAACAAACAAAACACATTAATTAAGTAGTTATGTAATTAATCTGAGAGAGATAATAAAAGACAACAAATTTTTAGTGTTTAAAAATCACCTTTGTGCCCTTGGTTTGGATTTACATTTTTACTTTTTGCCTCCTAGAACTACCTTGGTGACCCTGAATTTTCATGCCCAACAAAGGCAACAGTAGTATTATCCGTCCGGACGAGCACATGTTTCCCCTGAACCTCCTGTAAAAAAATTCTGCAAGGCTAGAAACACTGCCTGCAGTTCCAGAATATTTATATGAAGATCCTGCCACAGGGGCCTCCATATTCCTTGCGCTCCCCTGCCATTCCACACGGCGCCCCAGCTGAGGCTTGACGCATCCATGGTGATAACTCTTCTTCTTGTAACACTGCCCAGCTGTATGCCTAAATGTAGGTGAGCAGGCTGTGTCCACCAGGATAGCGCCTGCAAACAGTGCCAAGACACTGTCAATAGATCGCCTGGGTTCATTGCAGGCTGAAAATCTCTGTGTTGAACCAGGCTTAGAGAGAACGCAATTGCAGAAGACCAAAAGAAAGGGTCTTGGAAGCTGCTGCCATCAAGCACAGAAGCCTCTGAAACATCATTACTGTGAGCTTTTTATTGAGCTGAAAAAGCTTCAAACAAGCAGCTATTCTCTGTACTCTGTCCTCTGACAGAGCGGACAAATTGGACCTGAAATCCAGACAGACTCCTAAATAGGAGGCTGTCTGCGACGGTGTGAGCTGGTTGTTTGCACGGTTCGCTGACAGGCCTAACCTATGCAGGCGGTCTGTAACGAGTTCCGTATGAGCCACTGCCTGCACTGAAGACTGAGCACAAATGAGCTATGTGTCCAGGTAATTGAGTAATCTGATGCCTTGGAGTCTCACTGGGGCCAGAATATACGGTGTATGGGGCATGGTCCGTGCGGTGTGGTACACAAACCACGGTACGCACGGTACGGTGCATAGGGCGTGGTACAGTACAGTGCACGGCACTACCAGTACGATAACCTTGTTCACTAAGAATGGTGGTAGGTCTGTGACCTGCAGTTTCAGAAGTAGCAATATATAGGGATGCCCACCTATATAGCTTCTGACTAGTCAGCACAGCCCTAAGACTGGAGGAAGCCTGCTGTCAGAGCCCTGACAGCCCCTGCAATGGCACTGCAAGCAGAAACCAGAGCAGCAACAATACACTGCGGAACAGTCAGATCCGAAGCAGAGCTGAGTCCAGCGACTGCTAGTGAATCGGCAAAAGGTAACATCATTCAATGTACAAAGCAGGTCTAGGACCTACAGTTACCACAGGAGCAATTGTAGGGATGCCCACTGTAAGGTGGCAGGGGGAGGGTCAGATTCCTCCCTGCCTAAAAACTTGTGCAAATGCACGTTTTGTTTAATTTAATTGGTTTTGATTAATTTGATAATTGTTTTATTGTTAATTATCCCCTGCACCTGGAGGTAATTGTAAATTAGAACTACAAACCAAATGCAAAAGGAAGAGAATACGATTCTCCATCCCCCTTATATGCTGTCACGCATGACCCCTTGATAAACTAATGCAGCTGCCTTTACAATCTGCGGCTGCTAAATTGTTTCCCTTCCAGGTCAATACGTTCTTGCAACAGAGTCTAGCCTTTTTGCAGACTGACCGACTTCCCGACCCTAGGAAAGAACTGTCAAGCCAGCCCGTCCAAAAAAACTCTGTCCTCGCTTAGTACCCTCACAGGTCGGGAGGGAGATTTACAACCAAGGTTCTAGAACCCTAACAGTCTTCACACTGATTCTGCAAGCAGAAGTAATGTGGCAACAAGACTCTGTGAGAAAAACTGCAAGCAGCTTAACTTGAAGCGCACGTCTCGGTTTAACGCAGGACACCTGAGCCCAGCACCGGCGTTAGTATTTCTGTGAAAGAAAAAATACACAGATAAGCATTTTTTCTCACATAACACAGTAACAATTTAATTACCGTTAATTTAGTATAATTTTCGAAAGAAAAAACACATTTTTTTTTTTTTAAACTTCAACCAAAGATAGCAGCCTGAGAGAGAACACAAGTAGCCGACTAAAGGTTGTTCGATCTCAGGGAAGGGGTGACGGATTATCCTGCATTTCAATTAGGGTAAGAATAGAATGAGTCAGAAAATGGACATACATTTTCAGTATGTGACTTGTGAAGAGTTTTGATTAATTATTTTTTGCTTGGTATTCAGCTTCAGTTACACATACAATTTCACACTAATCTTCAGTTTTACAATATAATTTAACATGGTTTTGCTAAACTTTGAACTAAAGTAACAATAGGAAAGGGCAATAGTGTGTGCTTTCTAAAAAGTTGAGATTAATTGTGTGCTTTTTCCTTCCTAATATGCACATATATTTTAACTTTATAAAATATGTTCTGCTGTCTTTTTCCTCATTCAAAACTCCTCTACATTGATGCCCTCAAAGTGAGATGTTACGCTCAGATATGTTTGCAAATTGCTCATACTCATTATGGAATCAATAAAATATATAAATAAATGATTTTATGCCATTATTTTAACCCTTTGTTTCATAGTTTGTATGGCTGTTAAATATGTACATGTGCTTCTCTGTTGGGGTGGATACATACAAAATGCCATATACAAATGAATGTGCATTAGGTATGGTATAAGGCAACAGCCAGGTAAGAAAATGCAGCTGTCACTGCTATCTGCAAGGGTTATTAAACAATGTCTGCAAACAGTAGTTCAGTTTGAATTAACTGTATTACCTGCCTATAAAAATAGAATGCCCCAGATAAAATGAAACCAAACAGATCTGAAATGAGTGCTATAGAGCAACTTTTTTTTAATAACTACATTCTGAAAAGTGAATTCATTTAAGTAATTGAAAAATACACTGACCTGTACTTAATGTGCGTTCTACTAAAAAACGCTGCTTCATGTCCAGCCATTTATCAGTCAGGACTAAAATGCTTGGAAATCCGCCTGCTTTCCTTACATATGTTGAATCCTTGCTTTCAGTGTCAGTCTTTCCAAGTGATATCTGCTTATGGCAAATGGTTTGTATCACTCATACTATTATAGGATTCACAAGCAACAACTACTCACACATTTGTGATAGTCCCCGTCAACCTTAATGAGAATCTGAGACATTAATCTACCGTCAGACTGTTTCACACTCAAGTGCATATTCAATTAGTCAAAATGGGAATGTAAGCCAACATATTGTCACATTATTAGTACAGAATTATTTATATCCTTAAGTTAGTTATGGCAATGTAGTAGCATAAATGATTCATTTTTTTAAAAAAAAGTCTGCTGTGCATTCAGATTGTAACGTGTAAAGGTACTGAAATAATAATTTATTTCATATTATCACTAAATTCAAATATACATCAAAGCCATCAAAAGAGCAAAAGTTACCATTATATAAGTAATTGTTTCTGATTGTTTCAAGGAACAGAACTCTTTGGACAGTATCTGATGTGATACTGCCCATTATGTGAGATCAAGGTATAAGACAAGAAAATTACATATTCACCATTTAAACATTGTGGGGGTATCAAAATACTGACATTTCTGTCTGATATTAAGCATGAGCAGGTCATAAAAAACAAAATTCTAAGTGTATAGGAAAACTGTTGTCAAGACACTACGTAAGTGTTACCACATATGCAAAATGCCTTGCCTTTGAATGCACCAGCAAAACTGAGTACAAACTGCTTCCCCTCCTCAGAGAACAGCTCAATACGTGCTGCTGGAGAAATGTAGTACTGGGGAGTGAAGCCTGGCCTCTGCATTACAATGCAATGCCCTTCATTACAATGCAATGCTACAATAGCTAATAAGAAGTATGATGCAAAACTTGGTAACGAGTCATCCTCCCAGTTTAAAATGTTTCTAAAAGCTGTGAGTTTCCAAGTAACTGTTACATTCCTGGCGGTTCTATAAAAATTGCAGGCGCACGACTGGAGAGCATTGGTCCAAGTTTGGAGTATCTGCAAACAACTTCAAGAGGCATAAAAGAAAAGGGAAAGTGCCCTGCTTCAGAACATCCTCTTTTCACAGGACTTGTCTCAACAGAATAAGCCAAAACAAACATTCACATCAACCATGAGAACCACATCTTTTTCCCAGAAGACCTTATCAGTCAGTGGCTCCAGCAGGATGCGTGTTCAGAGCCCATCTCCTTCACGCTGTGGAGGGGCAGGCTTCCGTTCCACCTCTACCGACTCCCACAGAGGAGCCTCTTACAGTGCTGCCTCACGAGGCCGATCAGGCTTCAAGGGCTCCGCAGTTGAAGTTGGTACAGAAATCCACCGGGCCAACGAGAAAGAGGAGATGCAGGAGCTGAATGTCCGATTCGCCAGCTACATCGAGAAGGTACAGAACCTACAGCAAAGGAACGCTGCCCTACAGGCGGAGCTGGCAGACCTGCAGGCCCGGTTCAAGGGGGGCCCGACTGCCATTGGAGAGGAGTATGAGCTGCAGTTTAAGGAAATGAAGGACCTAATAGAGTTGCTGACAAAAGAGAAGGGAGCAGCCGACATTGAGAGGGGGTATATCGAGGAGGAGATTGAGGCATGGAGACTGAAATGTGACGAGGAGCTGGAACTCAAGGGTAAGGCATTGTTTTCAATTCTTTGTTTTTCAAAATCATCATGAAAGGGTTCTCACCATAAAAGTGTCGTCTTGAAACTGGAGTCTTAATGAGGGTAGAAATCAACCCTGTTAAAAACCTAGCTAGATATTTAGGCCTTGTCAAAAGAACCATTTTTATTGGGCCTCCATAGCCATAATCTTTTGAGAAACAAATTTGCTTCCCTGTGAAAGGCTAGTGGTACTAGTATAGCCACTCCCTTCTTCAAAGATCTGACCTTTTATGACAGACCAATCTTATCCTACATTTTAAGTGACACCAGTAGTTGGCAAAACTATATTTTCTATCAATGCCTTCTTCATTGAAAATTAAAGCAGTTACTTATGTGTGAACCTAGAATAGGATTTGAGGTTTCCCATGACAGCTCCAATGACAAACAATTTAGATTTCGATATGCCTTTTTTTTTTTAATTAAATCATTTTATAAATAAAAAATAAATACTTGTACTCCTGTACTACTAATATTTCTTCATTAAGTGTTCAAAGCCACACTTTGATGCTGCCAATTAAATATTAATACTGCCTTTTCAAAACAATGGTTTCAATCTGTAAAACTTCTTTCTTTAAACCAGAGGAGGCAGAGAGGATCCTGCAAGACTTCCGTCAGGATGTGGACAATGGCACCTTACAGAAAGCTGAGCTGGAGAAGCGGGTTGAGCAGTTGGTGGCAGAGATTGAGTTCCTGAAGAAACTGCACGATGAGGAGGTAGCTGACCTCCTAAAGCAGATTGAAGACTCCAAGGTAACCATTGAGCTGGATTCGAGTCGCCCAGACCTGGCAGCCTACTTACGCAGGGTCAGAGCCGAGATTGAGCAGGTTGCCGCCAAGAATGTCCAGGAGGCCGAGCAGTGGTACAAGAGCAAGTTTGACACCTTGAAGGAGCATGCTTCCAAGCATGAGGAGCAAATGAAGTCCATTAAAGAAGAAATCACCATCTTCCAGTCCCAAGCCACAGATCTGCAAAACGAAATCGATGGATTGAGAGGTCGCAACAGTGTCCTAGAGCAGCAACTAGAGGATATGGAAGCTAATCATCTGGAAAGAGTTGCCAACTTGCAGGACATTATTGCCCAGCTTGAGTGCCAGCTGAGGGAGACCAAGTCTGAGATGGCTAAATACATGCAGGACTACCAGGAACTTCTCAACATCAAACTCAAACTAGATGCAGAGATCGCCACCTACAGGAAACTGCTGGAAGGAGAGGAGCAAAGGTTGGGGATTTCTTCAGAGAGTGCCTCAGGTAACTAATCCAATTTTCCTTAAATCCATTTCAGTCAGATCCAGCTTCAACTACCTGTCATTCAGTCATGACTTTTAGGATACGAAACCTGAAATTGTAGATGGGCTATGTTAGGTTCAAGATAATTATTTTGGAATCTTGACCCATTGCAGTGCTGTAAAGCATCAAATTTCCTTTTATAAGCAACTATAAAGTGCAAGAAAAGTATAAAGCAAAATAATACCATTAAAGAAATACCCCTTTGGCCTATGTTACCTCCCATTTCCCTATTCTATGGTGTAATTCAAACTAATGACATATATATATATATATATATATATTAGTTTGAATAGCACCAGAGAATAGCGAAACAATATAAGTCAAAGCATTTCTTTAATGAATATAGCCCATAATATTCATGTTACTGCTTTTAGACTTTAAACTATTAAATAGCTTCCTACAAAGCTGAAATAAGTTTTGTTTTGATATGCATTTCAATATATATTGCTTCATTTTTCTTCTCTCTGCTTTGCTCAAGCAATAAAAAAGGAAGAGAGAACCACTTCAGTTACACGTAAAGTGGAAACCCACACGGCCACAAAGGTGAAAGCTTGAGTCCCGACTGACCAGCATAGAAGCAAACCCACCCCTGAAAAACCTACAGCCAACAACTGATGAAGCCTCAATTGAATTCATCATTACTTCCTAGATGCAGATGATGTGCACATTTTTCATTAAAATGTGATGTCTTGTATTACAACCTATCCTCCCTAAGTAATCAAAATGATATGAACGTTTACATGCAAATACCACATACTAGAGTGTTACCTCTTAATAAAGCTTGACTTGAATGCACTGCGTTGTTGCTGGTTACTTAAAAATAATAAGACACACTTTATGTTACTTTGAGCAAGGATCATATTAAAAAGTACCTGTGGTGATTTGCATTCATGTGCAAAAAATATGAACACAACATGAACATACAAACATAAAGACATTTGTTGTATTCTATAGTAGATAATGATATATGTTGGTGTTTTTACAAGGACTCAAACCTTGAGACATTTTATGTTCAAGCATAAATGGATAAAATGTCTGGGTCTATATTTCTCACTTTTAAAACGGCGTTGCATGACCTGAGAGATTCTACAAAACAAGTATACTCCCCTAAAAGGGGGTCACAGCAGGTCACGGGTAAATCTTTTTTCATGTATGGCTGAATGAGCAGCCTTTTTTCCCCAGAAATACCAGATTTCACATTTCAATAATAATGCTAAAAAAAACCCATTAAATTAACAGAGCTTATTTATCACTTATATTGGTATCAATTGTTTTCTCTTTGACTGTAGAATGTAAATAAACCCCTTACTTGCCCCCCCCCCCCCAGTTCACAGGGTTGTTTGATTATGACCCTGTAGTGAATCTCTGAAAGTTTTGTCTTGGTTTGTTTGTCTTGAGCCTGGAAGGGACCTGCAAATAATAAGACAGTTACAGGCCAGAGCTGCAAGAGCTGAGCTTGGCTAGTAGAGACAGGATTGACAATTTTATTACTAGTTGCCAGTGCTACAGAGCACACTTGCATGATTTATGCACATACTTCATGCAGCTTTTATAACACACTGACTTTGCAGCTGTGTATTGAAACTGGCTACGAAGCTGCATGCAAAATTGAGATGGATGTACAGCGGGAAGTGGTACATTGTAAAAAGCAGACATTAGAGAATTTCTTATTTTAAAATTGTGTTCTTTGAATTGATTGTAAGTACAACACATATTTTTATGTTTGCTTTACTCATTGTAAGGACAATTGTAACACATCATTGTATAGTACTATTTAAGCCTACTCCCTTTTTTTTTGTTTTACACACACATGAAGTAAACAGTTCTGTTTGGGTATTTTGTGTTTCTCATGTACATTATTTAATACTGTAACATTTAAAACACACGTAAATCAGTGGCATATTTGTGCAACTACAGTAGGCCTATATATCGCTGTTCCACATAAATACACTTGAAAACAGTGTCTTTTTGCTTAATGACAACTTTTTGCTGGAAATCGAGAGGTTGATAATAAGCGGCATGCGCATATATATATATATATATATATATATATATATATATATATATATATATATATATATATATATATATAGTAGAAAATAGAAATGGAGTTCATAGAATCTATTAAATACAGCTGATAATCATTGTCAATGAACTGTTGGCTCAATTTCCACCTTTAGAATGAAACGCAGATCTATTAGATATGTTATTAGACAGTTCGTCACAAAACACACAGTGTATTAACATATCACATTGTATCAGATTTATACATATCAGATTGTTAATTCCATTAAAATGAAATAAATATTCTCAATATATTACAAATTCCTAAAAATGGGAATTAATAACATTAGAAACAATATAAATAGTTGATTACATTTACATCATTGAAAAACTATTCATTAATTATCCTAAGCATGTCCAACAATGATTCAAATACAATATTCATAATTATGTAAACATTAGAAAAATACCATTAGACACAGATTGATTCCTTCATTGAGACCAATGGGTTCTAAAGTTTGGAGGCAAATACCCAATATGCTTCTCTCCATAATAATAAATGCATTAGACTGCCACCTCGAGTTGGTAACGTAACTTTCTCTATCCCCACAAATCATAAAGAGTGTGGGGATGATTCATGACTAGCTTTTTTTTTTTATAGTGCTTGGCTATTGCATAGTCTTGATTTTGTTTCCTGATAGCTGGTTTATGTTCAGAGATTTTTACTTTCAGGGCTCTTTTCATTTGACGTATGTAGACCAGTCAGCATGGACGAGTTAACTTATGAATTACTCCTGTAGGATTGCAGTTAATAAAGCCCTTCATTTTTATATTTTTACTGGATCTTGGATGATTAACAGTTTTGGTATTTATTGTGTTTGAACAGTGGACACAACACCCACATTTACAATTACCATCTGGGTTAGATAACCATGTAGTGGTTTTGTCCAGTTTTGGACTGAATGAATGAACCAATCTGTCCCTAATACTCTTTGCATGTTTAAAGGAAAAATAAGGTTGTTCTTCTATTATCAAATTCAGAGATTTGTCACTTCTTAATATCTGCCAGTGTTTCTAAACTATCCCCTTTATATCATTAGACAAATGATTAAATTCAGAGTTGAAACACATAGTTGAATTACTCTTTGTATTTTTAAGGAGTATTTCTCAGTCTTTGGCTTTGTACATCGATTAGTTAAGAACTCGTTCATCATACCCTCAGGTGGTAAATTTAGAGTACATTCCATCGTCTTAAATTGTAATTCCGTACTGCAATATCTTCTTACTCTTAAGAACTGACCTCTCGATATATTTCATATAAGCAAATGAGGATGTCGATTTTTCCCAAAAGCAACAAATTCCAATTCATTGGTGTTGAATACAGTAGTTTGAAGGGTGTTATTCTCCCCTTTCAAAATTTCGAGATCCAAAAAATGTATCCTATCTAGATCAAATTCACATTTACATTTTAAATGACTATGTACAGAATTAATGTACATCACAAATTGATCAAGTTTATCTTTTGTTTCTGACCATACTAGTAGGACATTGTCAATGTATCTAAGCCAAAGAGAAATTAGTGATAGAAAAATATAGTTGTTATTGTAGATCAATCTCTCTCTTCCCAATATTCCATGTACAAATTAGCATAATTTGGGGCAAATGCTGAACCCACTGCTGTACCTTTAATTTGAGAAAAATATTACCCCTCACAAACACAAAGTAATTAGAGTTTAACCACAGTTCAGGTAAATCTATAATTAATTGAGAAGGTGGAATGGCTTCAACAGGTCTAGATTTTAAATAAAAATTTAACTGCATCAATACTTACTGTATGTGGACAACCTGTGTTAAATTAGCAAAAGTTAGAATGCTAGGATTAAGAGTGATGTTTGGTAAGAAGTAAGATTTATTTGTAAAAGGTGTTCTTTCTATTTGATCTGTCTTAATCGTCGTTCCCTCTACATATGTATTTGTGTTGATAGAGTTGAAGTGATTTCTCAGGTGTAACTGGCATAGAAATGTAAAGCAATCTATCTTCAATCCCAGTACATTCACATTACTTGTAGGAACAAAAGAAAGCCCCCGGTTCAAAACAGATATTTGTGCAGGTGTAAATATCACATTAGATTGTAGGAAAAATTAAATAATTGATAATTTAATGTTCATCTGGGTTATTAGTTCTCTTAATATTTAATTGATGTGTTACAAAGATTGAAGATTTACTATGAACACTTATACACGTGCAAACACAAGGAATGTTTAATCAATAGTAGTATTTTATTAAATACACAAATAATAAACAGAAAAATCAGAAAGTAAATCTCTTAGTCTCTAAGCACAAAACACCATTCAAAACTCTCAATGCACTCATGCTGGCCAGCAGGCAATTGAAATATGACACTGCATGTCTCCTCACACACAAAGCAGCAGCTCAGTAAGCTGTGACATAGCTAGTAGCTTGCACGTGTGCACGCACACACACACACGCGCACACACACACACGCACACACACACACACACACACACAGTCTCAACTGAAATGATGCAGACAACCTTAAAATATATCACATCAAGCTTGTTAATGGTATATAGATTAAGGATATGGCAAGTTTACTTTTAAAGAAATTCTTCATACAACAATATGAGGTAGATTATTTATAGTTACTTCATCAAGTTTCACTAAAAGTTATTTCACATGCAAAGTGTGCAAACTAAATAATTAGCAGTTCAGTTCTTTGTGAATGTGAATTACAATTAATTAATTTAGTTCCATGAAAGGAAAATGCAACTGGAATTACACTCAACGGTTCCTTGAAACTTAGACTTTTGGTCTGCTGCTTTGGAAACTCAATCTGTTGAAGTGTCCAGTACAAAAGGCTCTCCTCTCAGCAACAAAGTCTTCAATCTCACGTTGGATCAAACTTGGCAACAAAGCTTTCAATTCTCGATAAATCAACAAACAGCTGCAACAAAGTCTTCAGAAGACCTGTCGCCTCGGCGCTCAACAGCTGAGATGCTCCACAGCTCCCTACAGCGGTGTCCTCTGTGTTTTTCAGCACCCTCGACCCCAGTACCCTCGATGCCCCATGGCATGGATGCCTCAGTGCATCGATGCCCTCGGTCCAAAATAACATATTGCCTCATGTTCATAGCCTCGACGCCTCAGTGCTTCGGCCTCGTTGATGCTTCTGCGTTTGTCCGCTCTAATTTTCACCTATGCACATCCTGCAAGTGGAATCTGCCCACGCAGGACAAACTCACCCTGTGTGTCAAGTGTCGGTGCATAGATCACACCTCTGCTGCCTTGGCAGACAAGAAGTTCTGCTCTATTTGCACCGGATCCAATGAGAAAACCTTAGAAAACCAGAATGGCGCAGTTCACAGGCACCCTTGCAGCTAGCCTGGGAGAGCCGTCTTAGGCCTCTGGATCTCAGGCCTCCCCTCGAGCCCTCGAGCCCGGCTCACAGTAAACTTTGCGTGCAGGCTTCAGCCAGTTCATCCTGCAACTGCTCTAGATCCCTCAGGCAAGGGACATTGCCGAGTTAAAGGGTCAGATGGCCCAAATAATGGTAATGAGCGAGGGGGAACAGGACGCGCTGTCTATAGAGGCTTCCTGGGATGAGGGGGCCTTCCTATGGGGAGAGACTCAAGACCCAGACCTGACCCAGGTCACGGTCCCCAGCTCTGAGCTTGCCTCACACGTTGAGGTTCCAGCGCCGTTGAGCTCGGTTCGGGTGCTTATGGAACGAGCCGCAAACTTCCTCCAGGTTCCCTGGAAGGAAGTCTCCGAGCAGCGCAGGTTTGTATTTAGACCAGTTCAGACTTTGACCCCCTCCCCCCCAGTCATTTAAGGTGTTCCTGGACTTTCTAGAGGAGGTCAAAGCCTCAATGGCCAGTGTCTCCAAGAGTGCAGCCGCACTTGCCTTCATGAAAGGTGCAGAGGCAATAGGACTGGCACAATTCCCTCTGGTGGACTCCACCATACCGGTCCTCGTGTGAGCCCCCCCAGTAAGAGGTCTGTCTAAGCATCCTGTATGCCCTGACAGCCAATGCAAGATCATGGAAGCTCATCTGAAAAAGGCTTATGTGGCTGAAGAGCAGGTGACACCCTTTGCAAACAGGGCAGGCCTCTTGATGGTCTACCTGGACGGCATGCTGCAAAACACGGGAGACCTGTTACCCTTCCCAAGCCCTTCCTATGCGCAGTCTTGGGCACTTTACTGTAGATCTCGGGGTTCCAAGGGCAAGCCCTGGATAGAAGCCTGGCAGGTTTAGTGGTGGTGCGCAGACAGCTGTGGATGTCTCATGCGAGGCTCCCGGATGTGGGCAAGTCCACCTTACTGGACGCGTCTATCTCCCCTGGCTATACTTTTGGACCAGCAGTACAGGAGATCCTGCAACACTCTCACAAACAGCGAGAGGCGTCTCGACAGGTGGCTGCAATGCTCCCCTCCCATTCCCCGGCATGTGGAAGGAGGAGGCGATGGCGCCCGGCAGTCACTACGGTTCACCGGACTATTTTGATCCCTATTGCGCCACGTTGCAACCTCAGGCACTGTCTCCAGGCCTCTGCGGCAAGGAGCCGTCAGCAAGGACAGGGAAACGCTGGATGTGGGGCCCCAGAGCCCAGAGAGACAGTTCCAGTGGAACCAATCCAGACAGCCTCCTCCCCAGCCTCAGCAGCCCCAGCAGGGTCCCTGAAGGCTTGCGGCCTCAGACCCACGCGTTTAGACAACACCATCTGCAATAATGGCGCAATTGCACCTCAGAATCCTTGGTGCTAGCCACCGTACACACCACTCGGGACCTCCTCCCTTTTGAGGGATCAAGGTCACTTCCGTGAACGACCCTCTTCAGGTTTGGGCCCTCAAACAAGAGGTAGAAACACTACTTCAAAAACAAGCCATCCATCTCGTAAAACACACCTCTCAAAGAAAGGGGTTCTACTCAAGGTACTTTTTGGTGCCAAAAAATGAAAACGGCCTTCGCCCCATCCTAGAGCCGAGACACCGCAATGGGTTCTTGAGGGAGAGGAGGTTCCAGATGGTCACACATCGCCACATCCTCCAGTCTGTCTGTCCGTTTTTACAACAGTAGACCTGAAGGACTCATATTTTCACGTTCCTATCCATCCAGTGCACAGGAAATATCTCCGCTTTGCCTTTCAGGGGAGCGTCTTCGAGTTTTCCATGCTGCCATTCGGCCTCTTCTTAGCGCCCCTGCACATTTTCCAAGTGCATGATTGCCATCCTAGCTCCCTTGCAGCTGCAAGGGATTAAGGTGATGAATTACCTGATCTGCTCCCAGTCCCAGGAGGGGGCAGTGGCCCACACTGCGATTGTGACGGAGCATCTGTCGAGGCTGGGTCTCACCCTCAACGATGCGAAAAGCCAATTAATACCGGTGCAGAGTACGGTTTACTTGGGTCTCTGGCTGGATTCCCTCATGAAGCGAGCCTACCTGTCGGACGACTGAGTAGCTGCCATTCGCAACTGTCTGGCCCTGTTTAAACTAGGGTCCACAGTGCAATTGGTGTTGTGCCAAAAATGACTGGGTCTGATGTCCGCAGCTTTGTCAGCCATCAACTGGGATTGCTTCACATGCGCTCGCTTTAAGCGTGGCTCAGTGCCTTTTGGCTACACCCTGTTAGCTGACAGTGTCTTGCCTATGTTGGAAAGCTGTAAGCTGATGGAGGCAAGCCCCTCACCTGAGCAAAATGTAAGAATGGGAGTGATTTTCAATCGTCAAGTGGTGATGACGGACGCATCCAACTCCGGTTGGGGGTGGTCTGGGCAGGCAGAGGAGTCTGTGAGCCCGGTCGGGTCGCTGGACATCCCTGCACATAAACGTGCTGGAGCTGAAAGTGCTTCATCTCACGCTGCAACATTTCCTCCCTGTGCTCCGCAACCAACATATCCTTACGCGCGGACAACGTGTCAGTAGTTGCGTACGTGAACCACTAGGGAGGGCTTCGGTCCCCGGGGTTACACCGCATAGACCTTTGGCTACTGATCTGGGCACAGAGACACATCCTGTCCCTCCGGGCTGTACACCTCCCAGGAGTGGTGAATTGGACGACAACCTCCTCTCTAGGGAGGATCCTCACCTGTCAGAGTGGCGACTGCACACTCAGGTGGTGCAGCGCATTTGGGAGCACTTCGGGTAAGCCCAGGTCGATTTACTTGCTATGGCAAAGAGACCCATTGTCCCCTGTGGTTCTCCCTATGCAGCTGCAGAGGTCCACTAGACGTTGATGACCTAGTGCACGAATGGCTCAAAGAGCATTTGTACACTTTCCCGCCTATACGGCTGCTCTGTCTTCTTTGAGAAGGTCAGGAGAGACCAGGTGACAGTTCTCCTGATTGGTCCCAGGTGGCCCAGGAGAATCTTATTTTCGAACCTCTGCCAGTTGCTGTGAGGCCAGCCCTGAGAGATCCCGCTGTGCATGGATCGCCTCATTCAGACGAAAGGCAACCTCTGGCACCCAGAACCAGGCAGACTCCAGCTGTGGGTCTGGCCCCTGAACAGGACTGTCTGTCTGCCTTAGGGCTCTCAGACACAGTAGTCGGTACAGTGCAGAATGCTAGGGCTTCTTCCACAAGAGCGTTGTACGCCTACAAGTAGAAATATTTGCAAAATTGGTCAAAGGCCAGAGGAAGCAATGTGACGGGAGGCGATGTGACAATGTGACAATGAGTTGTAAATGAGGGTTAGAAATCTAATAATATAGTATGCGATATAAAACCACATTATCCCGACTAGTTTTAAACACCTTGCCCCCACCTAGAATTAAATCTGCGGACGCCCATGGTTGAAGGGACAAACATGGTGAGTTAGGAAGCTTTTTAGAGTGGTATTTAATGAGAGATTGTATTGGCAGTTCAGGCTCTGTCATACAGGGACTGTAAGTAATTACTCTGTTCATTTCTCAGGCAATGTCCCGATTATAAATAGGGGTTTAAAACCCTAACTATAAAAAATAAAAATAAAAAATTAAAATCGATGTACTAAATAAAAAGTAATTGTTTTTCTCTTTATATGTATGTCATCCTTGTTCTTTATTTAAAAAAAATGTTCAGGACTATTTTCTTAGAACATCTTTACTCAGTGGAAAGGAACCCAACGAATCAGTACAAGTTCAAGGTAAATCTAGGTTTTAAAGTGTTTTTTTTAAAGAAAATAATGATAAAAAAATATTTTTCTAATAGCGATAGTGCTCTCTCGATGACGGCTCTACTGTGTGATCAAGATGACCTTGACTTTCGTTAGTGCCCTCAACTTCGGCTTGGAATACATAACTCCCATTGTGGTCAATTATCACATGACGGGCACTATCACTTAAATAGATGGCCTTCAAATATTAATATCCACGTATTATAAAAAAAAAATAATAGATGGGTTTCAGTGAGTTAAAGAAAACTAATTCCATCTTGGGTTTCTGTGACAGTTTACAAACCACTCAACCTAATAGTCTCGTAGTTTATAACGTCACATAATCTCTCTCTCTCTCTCTCTCTCTCTCTCTCTCTCTCTCTCTCTCTCTTTACACACACACACACACACACACACACACACACACACAGATTATTGCATCTGACAAAGAAAATTTTCAAAATGTTTTCAAATCTTTTTATTCAGTAAAAATGGCTCTCTCACCTCACTTGTTTTTGGTGTTCAAACCAGAACCAAACCAGGGTGTATAATTACCGTATAACGGGAAATTTTGGTGGAGAATTTATTTTGGCTTTATTGGCGGTTTTGATTGGATCGTCAATAATACTTCCATCAATCAGAGGGTTGCATTCAGTGCTCGTAGCGATCCTGCCCTCTGTCAGACTGGTACACAGAACATGTTAAATAAGCGCTAGACAAGGGAGAATTGCGGCGATGAAGCCAATTTGCTTGAAAACATTAAAAGTAGACCGGACATTTCCATCAAAAGATTTAAAAAATTTGGAATTGACCTGATGCGATCAGAAACCCAGAGGCACTGTAAACTGTGCCTGTTACTGCAGTAGGACTGTTCTTTTTAATGGTAAGCATTTTTGTGTTCTTTTTTTTAAAATTATTTTACAAGGGTTTAATTAAGTAACAGCCAAGATTCTTTATGCCAGACTTGTTACAAAGCTTGTAACAAAATGATTGATTGTTATTATTGATACATTATAGGTATTACTGTTACTGAAGACACCCATCATGCAGGTATTGCATAGTCCATAAATAAAGCAAAAACGTTAAAATAAATTAGTTCTGCACAGTAGAAAACTGAGCTGATTTTACCAGTGCTTGAATAGTCTATTAAGGACAACTCATGCACGTACGGGAGTTGTGTGGTTCATGGAAATGTGGTACAAGGTATAAATATGTTTGATAAAGAATTGAAGATGTCAACTGGCAGATGACACCACCATCTTTTTGAAAGACAAATGTGAAGTTGCAAAAGCTACACTTCTGGACTAACCTTGAATAGCCGTACAATTCCTTCTGCAAGTTCTTATTGAAGTTCAATATTTGGTTATCTAGACTGGAAGAAAGTTTGAAAATAGCTAAAAATAAACACTGAAAAATAAAATTAATAAATACAGAAAAACAGAAGCCTTAAGTATATAGTACTTAATTATTTGTTTAGATGAGTTCAGCTAATATGACCATATTAAAATGATTAAGGGATGTTAATATGAACTGTTATTTGCAGAGTATGTGATGAGCTGCTGTAATTGCCACCGGTTTAGTGCTGAGACTGCCAACACCTTGTCATTGCACAAAAAATGTGGTTTTGGTTCCGTTTTATCTGTTGTAGGGATTTGGAATTTTATGAAAATGTTGGCTTCAGTTTGGGAAATCATAACCATTGCATCCCTACACAGAAGTATGAGTTGTGAAGGCCTTACTTTACCCCACTGAACTAACTACAAAGTATACCATACTGTAGTTTAAGTTAAACATTATTTGGGTCTATTTCAGACACAGTACAAAAGTACAAACTTTGCTTTTTTTGTAGTTTTTTTGTAGTTTTTCTATCTGTTATTGGGGCAATTTCCATGGAAAAAGAAAAATAAGTGTCACCTTTTTCTCACTTTATTTTGGTAGTACTTTCATATTGTGTGTTTTCATGTAGTTTTCTTTTAACTAGATAAATTATCCTTCCAAATTCAAACAACTTAATTAATATTAAAATGTGGGAGGATACATTTCTGTCTTACAAATTGGCCTTGCGCAACTATTGATATCGCACAGCTTTCTGAAACCGAGTTTCCACTAACTTTTTTAGGTTGTGTTGAAGCAGTGCAAGTGCAGCCAAACAAAATTTAATAAAAAAAAAATATATGGGAATGTAGCAGGGCGGTAGGAAAGCCCTGCTTAAATTTTCAGGTTTATTTTTAGAATGGGGTCTCCCCCTCCGCCCCTGTGTTATTTTGTATTTGTTTATTTGTTTATTGTATTCTGTTTTATTTTGTATATAGATGACGGCAAGCGTCGTGTGTTTTGTTTAATTATTATTTATTGTATGAAGGCGAAGCGCCATGTGTGTTTTGTTTTTGCAGCGTGGATGGGAAGCCCATCCACCTTTAACTAAAACTGTGCAAAAGGTGGCCATCTCCTGAATTAAGTGATTAATTTGTTGCTAATCGGGAGATGGTCACCTGTATAAATACCTGCAGCTCTGCACTCCCGGGGGGGGGGGGGGGGGGGGGGGGGGTAAATATTTTATTTATTTTTGTTATTTAATAAACGGTGCATGCCGCATCTTTTTGAAACTGCAGTTACCTTGCCAGTGTGTTCAGTTCTTTCTTCTGCTCTGACGTCATCGCTTAGCCATTTCCGGCCACTCATGGTGGTAACCAGTGGGATCACCAGCACCTCCTGGACTCAGGCCAGAAGAGGTACTGCAGAAGGGTACTGTCATTTTGTTGTGTTTGTGGCTCAGCCTCTGCCACTCTCGTTCCTCTTTGGTTCCTCCACGTCTTTTCCCACAGTCCAGTCTGATTATGTCTGTATTTCACAAGCGTTACAAGAGAAGCAGGCTTAAAACTATTATTTTAATATAAATGGCGCCACAAAAGCCCTTACAGAAAAAGAAAAATTACCCAGCAAAGCAAATTCATTATGCCAATTCATTAAACTCATTATGTGACACGCTGGTGTCTATTCAATTGATCTAAAAATGATGAAAGACCTAAATATATGCTCTTTACAAGTTACAAATGTTGGTATTCCTACGGTTGTATGTAAAGTAGTTGCTGTTTAAAATAAAATAAATAAATAATATAATGACTGGATTAATGTTGGTCATCTTCTTACTCTTAGTTTCAGTGTTCCACTTATTGTACCTCAGCCTTCTAATATGGTTGAATTAAATGAACCTATTTGTGCACTTGATTATCATTTTCAAATTCAAGTTACTTACACTTCCATAATTTTGGGTGTATGCAATTTAAGAGGAACAGGCTTTCTTTTTTCAAACACCAAGGGTACATGAGATGTCATTTTGCCCTGGATAACTTGGAGAATTTCCTGAAGAAGTTCCTGAAATATACAACAAAATGACACCAAAATTACCAGTGAGCAATCAATGTTCTAAACAGCATCTTGCAGTATCTGGTGAGGTGCACCTTAAAATCTCAACTTAAAATATTATTCTGTATTTGGTATTGAAATATAAAAAACCTATAACCTTCAGGATACAGTCTATCATGTTTATAATGGGAGCTACTGCTTCTAGTATATGAACATTTTTTTTTTTTTTTTTGGAAAACATAATGACATCATGGCAAACAGTTTCCATTTGTGAAATAAAGGGTGGGATAACATTTTCATGTCAAGAGCATTGTTATTACAGTTTTACAAACAAACGTCACTACAGTAAATTTGCCAGGACAAGTAGATTTCCCTACCCCTAACTTTTTCCATTTCAAATGTTTAGCAAGTACCCCTATGGGAATTCCATGTCTCGGGCTACATATCTTACCCTCCAGTGTGATCCAACCTAGTCTAATTGGTATCTTCCATCAACGTGTGACAGATGCAATAATTCAAGCTGGAGAGGAATTTCTCAGTTGCTTCACTATGGCTGAAAGTGTGCTTCACTGGTGTAGCATGATCTATATTTGAAAGATCTATGATGAAAAGATACTGCAGTGCACAGTGGCTTACTTGTCAGTGGCTGCGGAAATCATGAATTAACTACATTTGTGAAAAATCCCCCAAAGAACTGCCAGGTGGTGAGTTTTTCTTTAGAACTTAAACACCATGTATGTACACCAGATTTCAAATCATGTGGCACTGAACCAACTTTTAAACATTAACTGCAGCTAACGCAAGAACAAATATTGATGTGAGAAAGAAATAGCTACAATTACATAAAATCTAAATGTAACATAAAAAGCAACATAAGATTTTATTACTTTGACTAGAAAACAGAATAGAAAAATGACCTGTAATATGATTTCTTTGCAGGATGATTAACTCCTCACATCAAGTGAACTCATAGTCTCCAAGTTGCTTGGGTCAGGAGAAACAAACCAATCTCTTACTCAGAGATCATTGTAATATAATAATTTTTGGCACCAAAGTCAGTTTCCCTCCTCTATAAAAAGCCCATGTCATTATAGATCAATGTCCAAATTAAGAAACCATGTTACAGATAATCTTCATATTCTTACCTTGTCTGACGAACTCCACACACAAGGTGAACCATAGCGACAACGGGTGGTAGGTTAGATGTTAGAAGAGAAAGCCACAGATAACAGAGTGAACAAAAGTAAGCTGAAAGTAAGACACGTCCAAGCTATAAATATTTAATAACGGTCTCGAAGGAGGCCCAGGTAGCAGCATTGCAGATGTCCTGTACTGGGACAGATTTTAGTTGTGCCCATGTAGTAGACACTTCCCTGATTGGACTTTTATAGATCCATGACATGGAGGCTGTAACAGAACTCACAGGATGTGACCAAGTTTGAAATTGGCTGTTTTGAGACAGGCTTGCCTCGGTTTTGAGCTAAAAGAGATAAACAGTTGTCCTGATGGTCTCATATTGAGGGTATGTGGCAGAGAGAGAGGGAGTTCAACCTGTAACTCTCCCTTCCGACCACAAAGGGCACTATATAAGGTTGGTGGTGTGCTTTCTCCTAGATGGGCAGACTCAACAGTAGGCAGAAACCAGAAGGTGACCATATTAGGGGGAGAGCGTAGCTACACGTACATTGAAGGACTCCACTGCAATCAGCCACGGGGCAGACAATGATTAGAGAAACCAAGGCGCTGGGTTGATTACAGGGAGGAGTCTGGTGGTACAAAAGGGGAGCAGCTATGTCAGTATGGCCCTATACGCTGAAACATGATTGCGCAGCTGGAGCATGTTTTGTTTGTGTTTTGTCTGTTACAGAGGAGGGATAAGGAGATCGGGCGCTGCAGCCACAGAGCCAGCACTTACCCCAGATCACTACCCCAGCTGCACAGCACTACACGGGCACCGCACCACTTCCCCGGGATTTAAGGAGCACAATTTCGTGCATGGAGGATTGTGGTATAGGGTAGACTGATTTATTGTTTGTGCTGATTTATTAAATACAGACGTTTTTGAGTGATTACTGCTTGGACATTGCCTTTGTATACTGCGCCACTCACATCCTTGTCACACTTGGTGTCAGAGTGGGATTATAACAGGGATCCAGCGAAGATGACAGCAATTATGGAGGCATAGGAGCAGAGGCATCAGGAAACGTTGATGGCAGTGATGGAGCAGATGAACACTATGTTCCTGGCAGCCAACCAGTGGAGGGAACTGGCGGCCAAACCAGTAGTGCCACTGCTGAAAAGAAGGGTGGTGAAGGTGTCGTGGAAGATGATCCCGAGGCCTATCTGGTAGGCAGGCAACAGCAGCCCAATGGCCTCGGGAGTGGTGGGCTACCCAGTTGGACCCCAAATTGATCGGGAAGGCCCAAGCAGCATACCAAGCCCTAACACATGAGGTCGTTTTAGATTACAACCTTGTGAAGCAGGCCATACTCCAGTGACTGGATATCACAGAGGAGACGCTATGCCGGTGGTTCTGGGAATACCAGCAACCTGCAGGAGTCAGACCCTGCATGGTGGCACAACAGCTGGTGGATCAGGTGAACCGGTGGCTCTGCCACAGCACCTGCCCAGCCGAGGAGGTGACCGAACTTGTTGCTACTGAACAGTCTGTGCAGGTGCTGGGGCTAGGAACCCAAAACTGGGTCAGCAGATACTGCCCAACCACATTGGATGCAGCGGTCCAGTTGGGATATGAGGATTCTCAGCCTACCCCACTGTCTACTCTGCTCCCTCCACCTGACTCAGGATGGCGGGCCAAAGTCCGGGACCCCCTCAATACCACGCACCCCTCACCCCTGGATAGGCACCCAACGGACTGCCTCACTCCACAACAATGAAGGCCAAGGTCGACCCCCAGCTAGAATCGTTTTTCTTAACGTATCTGCAACCTTTACTTCGGAGCTACAAGTTAAAAATGAATACAGTGCGCAGTCCCAAAGGGAGTGCAGTAAACAAATACCGACACATACCAAACTACTGCAAAGTAACAAATCTACAGTTAATGCTTACTTTCAACTGACTGGACATTCTTGCATATGTAGATGCATAAGTTCCCGTAAGGAAGTCAGATTCCCTTAGACGCAATTTTTTTTTTCAGTTAGTTACTAAATGAGCAGCAAATTACCAACTGCATTTATTTGCATAAATAAATAAATAAATTAATAGACAAATAAATAGACATGAAGGGGAAGTTACACTAAACAGTTCACGCTGCAATATAAGGCTGAGGCGATGTATCAAGCCTGTGCATCATTTTTGTGTAAAGGATTTAAGCAAAGGAAAGCTTATTTTTTATTAGATTTGAAATTGGCAATTATTTTTGCATTAAGCTGCAGAGCTTCTCTGCTCCCCTCAGGTCTGACTCACTGAATCTGAACGCGATTGAGCTCACCACCTCCCCCCTGCCACGCACCCTAAAAGTGTTTACTGATGGGATTGGATCTGTGCATCAGTCTTTAAAATAACACAGCAAGTTAAAGAGTGTTGTGCTAGAAGTACAAATACTGTATCGACCGAGCTACAATGCCTTCTGATGTTTGGCAGTTATTTTCTAAAGGAAGAAATGTAAAGAAAGTAATGTTTGGGATACTCCGGTAACACCATTACGTGTCCTGCCCATCGCAGCTGTTGTTGCCTCAGCAGTATTTCAATGTCCACCATGCCCGCCCTGTCCAGTACTTCATCGCTGGTCAATCCCTCGGTGTTGTGGATATTTGGGATGGAACGCAAGTGCTGTTGTTGGAGCTTGTGTAGCTTCCTGATCTGATGCCTTTGAAAAATCGGCAAAGACCATGTAGAGGTCTGCTCTCTAGCCTTCTCCATCAGCTGATGTAGAGTGAAAATTATATCCACGATTTCTGGTAATACATACTGTGATGGAAGCTTGTAGCCTGTTCAGCAAGACATGCAAGAAGATGTTGCCTGCGGTACTGGGAAAGGATATGCCCCAATAATTGTTACAATTATTTCTGCTACACTTCTTGAACACGGTAATGATGTTGACATCTCAAAGGTCTAGATCAAGAAAATCTGTCTCCCATGCCTTAATGAACACTCTATGGAGGTAGATGATATGGAGGCCATCCTGAGCATATAGCTTTGCCAGAATACCATCTGGGCCTGGACTCTTTCCACTCTTCATTGCACCCACCATTTTCTCAATTTCCTCTATTGTCGGGAGGGAGTCTAGAGCATCTATTATGGGCCTTTGTGGTAGACTATTGATGACACTCATGACTGCAACCCCTGACACACCAAGGAGCTCGGTGAAATGCCTTGATATCATCACAATTTGTGAGGAGGCAGGCTTCATCTTTACTTTTTATGGGGATGGTAGATCTCCTCGAAGGGCCGTAGATGGTCTTTAAGGACCTGAAAGATTCTCTAATATTGCCACGTCTGCCAATTTTTTTAAATTGGAAAACAGGTACTACATTAAAAGCATTGGCGAGATAGTACAATTTCTTGTAGTCAATGAACTCCCCCTTCATGGGGATAGTGATAAAATAGATGATGTGGAACATTTTACAACTGGCCTTTTCATAAAGCTATTTGAATACACGCTACAAAAAGATCCCAAAGACTATACCACAAAATGCAAAGTATACATCAAAAGAAGAAAATGAAGTAATAGAGACATTAAGTAAAACGGTTCTTAATGAAATTAAATGTAAATATGATTCTAGTGATTGTGCATCAGTGATGAGTGGGGTTAATGGAGGTGTGCAGGCTTAGCTACAAAGAAAACTATGAAGGCACATACATTGTTATAACCATCAGCTGCACTTAGTATGCATGCAATTCAAAGTGAACCATGTGCAAAGAGATTTTTTGATCTTTGTAGTTCCCTGTATGTATTCTTCCATCGGCACTACATTACTCAAAAGTACAATGGCCCTTCACTAAAGAGATTGCTAGAAATTTGCTGGACAAGCCATTCTGAGTGGCCAAATGTGGTGTTGATAATCAGGATCGTATTCTTGATATACTGTCAGAAGTCTCAAAGGATAATATTGCTTCCATAGACTTATGTACAGAAGCATCCAGACTTTTTTTCTCAGCTGAAGAGGCAGAGCTTCTTTGTTCTTGGAAAGTTCCTAGTTCATATTCTTGGTACTTTAAAACCAGCCAATGCTGTTCTTCTGTCACAGTCTGTTGATTAGTGCTCTGCTGGTGAGGTAATAAATGCATCACTGGATGCAATAAAAAAATATCTGTCAAGATGAAGATTTCTGGAATGAGCACTGTAGTGCAGCTGTAGATTTGCATACTACAAAGAGACAGAGAACCATGAGTAAGCAGCTAGCTGATTCTGTTGTGTTGCTAAATCTACTGCCAAATCTAACTGCAGTCTGACATTAGAGACCTATGTTAAACATTATAGATATAGCAGTGTCAGAGATGGAACACATATTTTCTCAGAAGACTCTGGATTTAATTAAGTCTTTATCTTGGCTTGTTCCCCAATCTAGTATAATACTTGACGTTACCATGTTAGAGCCTTTTCAGATGATAGCTGTTGACAAAAATGGCATGGCCAATGAAATTGTTGTAGCTAAACCTATGTTGCTTAAAAAACTCAAAGATGCAGACTGTGCTGCTGTCTGTAAACGTCTGCATTGATATGCAGGTGCAATAAATGCAGGGGGAAAAGTGTGGAATAGCCTCCTGAATGAAAGACTTATGTGCTGCCTATGACATTGTTTAATAGTAAAGTCATCCATCTACCCAATTGTACACAGGGAGCTCTTTAATTAATCACTTACTGCACTCACTTTAATTCCATTTGCAAAGAAAAAAAAAGTTGTTGAGCCAAGTACTGTTTTTTAAAACAACACTTTCTGTCATGTTACATTTTTCATTGTGGTGTCTAATTATTTTTTTTAATTGATTTTGTTTTTAAAGTTTATTCTCTTACTTCAATTTTAAGGGTCAAATCTACATATATACAGTGATGTGTGGAATAAAATAAACCCGGGAAGGAAGATAGGTACAGCTACAGAGTTCAAGAGAAGGAGGAGTTGTGAAGCAAACTTTTTTTTGCTTTGTCGTCCATTTCTGGTATTTTACCTCCAATGCTGAAAAACAGATTTTAGCAACCTAAAGCAAAACAATGTAGCACTGACTTTGTCTCACCCCTACTGTAGTCACAGAAAAGCCAGTACAGACGCACTGATAGGCGGATTAAAACATTGTTGTCATTTGAACAGCAAACAAGAACATTAACTGCTTTGGAGACTTTTTTTGTAAATATTATTTGTCTAAGGACATTTATTTTCTTACCTAAGTGCAATGCACACAGGACGGCGAATGAAAAAAGGGCTATCTACAGATGGAAGACACATCGCTTGCGTTTGCAGTAGTTCATTGAAATGAGGTTTCTTTTTTATTTCTCTCTCCATACTTGTCCGGTATGCATTGGCCCTTAAAAGAGGTGAATATCGCAGTAACCCCTCAATTTCACGATTTCCGCGAAATTGCGATTTAGGTAGACCTCTAGTTATATACATATAAATATGGTTTGCTCACTAAATTAAAATGACATTTGTGAATTGAAAGCAGACTGATTTCCCACATCTGAGGGAGGATTCATGGAACAGCCAAACACTGCACTGCACTTGCACTCGAGGGAGGGGCTTCCAAGTGTTGTTTTTTTTCTTTTTTTTTTGGTAGAAAATGATCCTACTCAGGTTTTGACCAATAATTTCTGAGGCTTTATTCACACCAATGCTGGTAACCGGACTAAACGACTGCTGTGTCAGTTTGTGCAGTGCGAGCACAACAGAATTCTATGCCAAACCCGACCTTGTTTAAAAGCCCAACGGTTGTGTCAGCAGAAAGAAGGAGAGATTTTAATTTTGTTTTAAATATGTTTCTGAAATCGAAGTGTAGTGGTGAGATGTATCTGTTGTGTCGAATTTAAAAATTGCATACTCACTAGTCAGTTTTATAAGGCAATATTTAGTTTAATAAGTAGATGCCACTACTAAATATACAGTATATTACATGCTGAGTGAGACTTGGGTAGTCTCAAGATGGATTTTGAATAGTGTTACTGCTACTGCTTGCCTCAGAGTTTTCTTTGTTCTGTTCTCTGACTAAATAACTACCATAGTATATTTGCTAGTTTTTCTGTAATTCTTAGTGACAGAGATGAAAAGCAGATTGTTAAATGATTTAAAT
This sequence comes from Polyodon spathula, assembly GCF_017654505.1. Taxonomy (NCBI): domain Eukaryota; kingdom Metazoa; phylum Chordata; class Actinopteri; order Acipenseriformes; family Polyodontidae; genus Polyodon; species Polyodon spathula. Next base: position 57,810,389 of record NC_054535.1, on the reverse strand, counting down.
GCTGTTTCAGTTGTATGTTGACATTTTTACCCACAGAAACACTGTTTAGATAATTGTTACTATTAAGACCCAGTACTATTAATAGATTAGGTAAGTAAGTTGGTCTATAATGTAAGCACAGTAAATCACAACAACGCCCGGTTTTTCAATAATGCAAACACGTGTTTAGTGCATACGGAAGGAGATGAACAATTTTACCTTAGATTGACGACTTAGTTCTCTTTGTTTATAAGATGTATTTATTTATTTATTTTTTTCACATTTGACCTAAGAAAGCTTAAAACTGTTTCTTTAGTTTTGGCGCTTGAACATGGTGAAAACAGCTAAACTATAGCGAGTAAAGGCCATTGCACACTAGATTCAATAACGCATCTGAGTGTAACGTGCATCTAAACAGAAAGAAATGATCATGCCCATTCCTGATGCACCTTGCGCACTGAGTCCGTAATTGCCGTACAACAGTGATGCGTCAATTTTGGGATTGAAACACGTTCGATTCAACGTGCGTTTCTTAATAATATAATTGACTAATCACAATCTGGCTTTATGAAAGACAGACACATTGCAAATAATATTAGACTAGTCCTCGATATTTTGGATTACTCTGATGTGGTATCAGAAGACAGTCTTATTCTTTTCTTAGACTTCTATAAAGCCTTTGACACTGTTGAGCATCATTTTATTTTTAAAACCCTTGATTTATTTGGTTTTGGTGAAGGCAGAGCTGTTTCTAGCCTTTTGTGGACCCTAAGCAGGATTCTCACTCAATTCAAATATTCTTTTCTCAATAAAAATCGACGATAGGAAGTAGTACAGTACTTCAGGAGGAGGAAACCGTTCGCAGAGGTCCTGGTGCTGTCTAGCGCACAGGCCGGGTCGCTATAGATGCAAATACACAGCCTAATGCTATAATAAAATGTTATGCTATGGCACGTAGGGTGATACTTGGACAAGCTGACTGTCCAGTTAAAGTGACGAGAAAAAAAAAAAAAAACATACAGCCAGCTATCCCGGTTTAGCTACACATTTAATGTCATCATAAAAACAGGTACTTTGATTTTTGCTGTGCTGGTGTCAAAACATTCTACATGGAAAAAAAAAGATTTATCAAAACGTATTGCAGCTAAACATCACATTGCACAGGAAAAACAACAATATAAATGATAAATTCACTTAACATTGATTCTTACTAAGAGTTGGCTTCTTCAGAAAGAAATGTGTAATTGGTTGTGTTTTTCTCAATTTCATGTTGGTGCTGCCCTGTAAACCAGATTACAAAGTAACTTGAGAAACTGACTAAAGGGAAAGGTCTCGCTGACGCGAATGTGACACACCCCAGTGTCTGTACAGCCCGAGATCACAGTAATGTGAAGAAATTTAAAAAAAATATATATATATATATATATATATATATATATATATATATATATATATATATATGTCTACTCTCTATATATATCTCAATTTTACACTCTTAAAAAATAAAGTGGGTACTTTTTTTTATTGTCATTTTGGTCTTCACAATTAAGAATTGAGTCGATTTTTACCCAGGGGCTTGGCTGCCTCAATGGACGCTACGCGCCTGGGCACAGCCAGTATGCAAGCAAGCTACAGCAATAAAAACAAAGCAAAATCAAATAATACAATACCTTTCTCTTGTTGTTTTCCTCCTTCAGTTTTTCTCTTTTTACGCTTTGTGCCAGATTAGAACATTTTTGATCTTTTTTCAGACATAATTTGGTCGCAATTCTCAAAGAAGCTGCCGGAGGCTGCTCTTTTTTTCCCCCCACATCCAAACATTAGCAGGCAAACCAAACGCAATGCAGCCGCAGGTGGCAGGTGCCTAGCGCATGCATGAATGATGCATGATTCCATGATGGCCCTGGGCATGACTCACTCACAAACAAAATCTGTAAATTCTTTGAAAACTGATCACTGTAATCATTTATGAAAATAAATTTAACAGAAAATATATTTATGCATTTATTTATTTATTTATTGCTAGGGGGCCCTAAGCGGCTGCTTATGTCGCTTATGCCTAGAAACGGCACTGGGTTAAGGCTTCATTAAAACCATTCAAACCCTTTATAGAAATGGTAATTGCTCCATCAAATTACAACATGGAACCTCTCAACAATTTAATGTAAACAGGGGGATTCGGCAGCCCTTCCCTAGCTGTCCATACTTATTTTTATTAGCCATGCAACTATTAGCAATTCACATGAAGACAAGCCAAATAGAACGAATCTCAATTGCTAATAAAATTGTCTTATTAGTCAGTTAGCTGATGACACAACACTTTTCTTAAGAGACCAAACACAACTGTCAAAAGCTACTGATGCAATACTCCTCTTTTCAAAAGCTTCTGGTTTGTTCCTCAATATAAAAAAGTGAGCTCCTCCCTGTTAATAAATGTACAGATGCAGAGATTTATGGCATCCCTGTAAAAGAAAATGTAAAGTACCTGGGAATTAACATTAATAAAAACCAACTCTCAAGAATCTCCCAAAACTTTAACCCACTCTTTATCAGTGTACAACAAAAACTCAATTAATGGCTCCAAAGAGATTTATCATTGAGTGGAAGATGTTTAGTGACTTACACCCCATTCACACTTGCGGTTTTGGCCGGCCCAGGGCCGCCTTATCTCATATGTGAACGCTCAAAAAAATGAAAAGGCGGTCCTGGGCCGGGCGAAATTTTGACCAGCTTTTTGATGCGGCCTAAAGTACCAGTTCCGCCTCAGGGCCGGCCTATCTGCATGTGTGAACCCAACGCAGGCCCTGGGCCGGCCTTAATGAGTCAGCGTGGTGACGGAGCTCAAACCACTCCCCTACTAGGTTGAGCGTAGTAGTTCAAAACAATGTTGGTTTTAAGGGGTAGCAGCTGGGACGATGCAGAAATGAACTCTTAGCGGTCCATTTATTCAGCGCTTGTCAGGCGCGTCCGGTCCAATTTATTTTCACATGCGCTGTTTTAAATATATATTTCCCCCAGAGTAAAGCAGGTTCAAAATGTATTGAATCGGAAAAGGACAGTCCTGCATCTCCAGCCAAGCCCCACTCCTTGTTCACTATATTTTTCACATACCTCTTTATAGACAAAGATACTCTCCCGATCACTCTTTATCACCAAACTCCTCAATAATGCGATCCAAGTCATTATTTTATTACTATAGCATCTCCCAAAACACTCTGCAGATGTCCGTGATATTCTTTGAGCGCTGGATGCAGAAGCAGCTATCTCCTTTATGTCTGTGTTATCTCTAGTGAAAACCTGCAAGTTTGTCAGAGAACTCTCGGAAATATTGATCAGCAGGCCAGAAATAAACCCACCACGGATCATGGACTTCATGGAACCTACGGCGATCTCCAGCCTGTTAAATAGCAATGAATACACCAACAGTTTTGACGATGATGATGCTGGGTCAGTCATGAATGGTAAGTATTGCTTCATCGTGCAGCTTTCATTAAAACGATAAAACTTGTGTTCTCTCTCTCTGTGTGTGTATATATATATATATACACACATATATATATATACACACACACACACGTCAGATTGTAGCTAAGATTGTAAATCTAATATTGATAAATAATGCATACGACGTTGCATATTCAGTCACCGTTAATATAATAATCTGTATTGTGACTAATGTAATGTACACTTTCTTGTTTGCCGCATTTACGCATGATACAACACGATCGCTTCTTTCCATAGTAACCAACTGCACTGCCAACACACACCATTATCGTATCTTATGCAATAAGTACAGTACCCACAGCGTTACTAAAAATAAGATTGCCATATTTATGTCTGCAAATTTCCCAGATCGGTCTCTTATGTTGACTTCCAGGAGTGCTGTGTAAACACAGCCACATATGTGAACGCACTTAGGCCCCCTAAAACCTCAACTGTGAACAGAAATTTGGAGGCGGCCCAAAGCCGACTCAGTAAGTGTGAACGGGGTGTAAGGTGGATGCTTTATCCAAATTGATCGCTTGATGTTTCTGATGAAATATGCAAAACAATTGAAAGAATATTATTTAATTTCCTTTGGAAAAACAAGACCCACAATATATAAAAATCTGTTTTAATGAATGATTATAAATCAGGGGGTCTAAATTTTTTAGACTTCTCCCTAAACAAAACTTTTAAAATTAAATCGATTAAACATTTTTTTAAGAATCCTGCCTCAATTTGGAACTTTATTCGTGCCCATGTCTTTAATAATTTAGGTGGCTTAAATTTCATAGTCTTATGTAATTATGATATTAATAAAATTCCTATAATACTTTGAAATTTCCACAAACAGATTCTTTTATGCTGGTCTCTAATTTACAAACATAACTTGTTACCTCATAAATATTTCATTGGAACAACAGAGATATTAGATACAAAAATAAGTCTTTATTTTTCCCAATTGGTTTGATAAGTATATACTCTTAGTTAGTCAACTTCTCAACCCTACAGGCCAACTTTTCAGTTATGCAGAGTTTCTATCTGAATTCACATTTCCTGTCACAGTTAAGGGATATGCTGTTGTTTTTGATGCCATTCCCTGTGCTGTGAGAATGCTTTTACAGAGTGCAACCTAAGGTGCCTCTTGTCCTTTACCCTCTTTAGAACCAAATGATATATTTATAGGACATGATTACCTTCTTCATAACGAAAAGAATAAGTGACAATTCAAAGTGACAAGAATTCAAAGTGATAATATCTCTGTTCCCTCTGCTGTTGCATACTGGAATTGCATTTTTGTAGGTGTTAACTGGGAAGGCTCCTGGACACTGTAATAAATACTTATTGACCAACAAGGTTAAGGAGATATCATATAGGATTATTCATAAATGTTACCAAGTTAAATACAACCTTAAAAAATTAAAACCTGACATTGACCTTAACTGCTCCTTCTGCAATATTTACTCTAAAACTATGACTCTTATTTTGGAACTGTAGTTACTCAATTTTTTTTGGGACTGACCTAATCATCTATATACATAAAAAGATAAATAATAAAATTAAATTAAATCTGGGCTACATCTTATTCGGAATAACAAAATATGTGAAAACAGATCAAAATGAAATATTTCTGGTAAATCTCTTGATCTTGTTGGCCAAATTCCATATCCATAAATGTACATTTACTCTCCAAAAACCTAATTTTTTCATGTTTTCAAAAGGAATGGAACACTATGTTAGTATATAGTAAAAAAAAAATCTAATAACAAAAAAGCTGTTAAGAACTATAATATATGTAAAAGTGATAAAGTCTATGTATAATTACACTATGTAACACAATTTTTGTTCCTGGGTAGTAAGTGTTATTTCCTAACTGCTTAAGCCTCAAAAGTATAGAAAATGGCTATTATTCCCCACAAACTTTGCTTTTGTGACCAGGACAGTGATATTTCAAAATATCACTATTTCCAATGGGAAGACGGGCAAATGTGTGTCTTTTTGTTCACATAAAGTCAGAAAAAAACAACATATGAATCCAAATTAACATGTATTTATACTAGAGTAATACAAAAATGACTACAAAAGATTTAGAAGTGAGTAGTTTTTCGAGATTTACGATTATACTGTATTTACAGGTAAGGTAAGTGGTACAGTACCTTACACTTTTCTCTATTAAATGGCAAATGACATTTCATAGAGAAAAGTGTAAGGTACTGCACGCAGGAAATAAAAATGTACATTATAAATATCATATGGGAGATACTGAAATTGGAGAAGGAATCTATGAAAAAGACCTAGGAGTTTTTGTTGACTCAGAAATGTCTTCATCTAGACAATGTGGGGAAGCTATAAAAAAGGCTAACAAGATGCTTGGATACATTGTGAAAAGTGTTGAATTTAAATCACGGGAAGTAATGTTAAAACTGTACAATGCACTAGTAAGACCTCATCTTGAATATTGTGTGCAGTTCTGGTCACCTCGCTATAAAAAAGATATTGCTCTCTAGAAAGAGTGCAAAGAAGAGCGACCAGAATTATTCCAGGCTTAAAAGGCAAGTCATATGCAGACAGACTAAAAGAATTGAATCTGTTTAGTCTTGAACAAAGAAGACTACGTGGCGACCTAATTCAAGCATTCAAAATTCTAAAAGGTATTGACAGTGTCGACCCAAGGTTCTTTTTCAGCCTGAGAAAAGAAACAAGAACCAGGGGTCACAAATGGAGATTAGACAAAGGGGCATTCAGAACAGAAAATAGGAGGCACTTTTATTCACAGACAATTGTGAGGGTCTGGAATCAACTCCCCAGTAATGTTGTTGAAGCTGACACCCTGGGATCCTTCAAGAAGCTGCTTGATGAGATTCTGGGATCAATAAGCTACTAACAACCAAACGAGCAAGATGGGCTGAATGGCCTCCTCTCGTTTGTAAACTTTCTTATGTTCTTATGTAAATCTCAAAAAACTACTCACTTCTAAATCTTTTGTAGTCATTTTTGTATTACTCTAGTATAAATCCATGTTAATTTGGATTCATATGTTGTTTTTTTCTGACTTTATGTGAACAAAAAGACACACATTTGCCCGACTTCCCAATGGAAATAGTGATATTTTGAAATATCACTGTCCTTGTCACAAAAGCAAAGTTTGTGGGGAATAATAGCCATTTTCTATAATTTTGAGGCATAAGCAATTAGGAAATAACACTTACTACCCAGGAACAAAAAAAAAACAATAAATAAAAATTGTTACACGGTGTTATATATTGCCCCCCCCCACCCCCCCCCCCCCCCCCCCCCCCCCATGATAATTTTTAGTTACAACTGATATCTAGTGTATGGAACTATTTTGTCTCTATTTTCTGTTTTGCTTTTTTCTTGACTTTTGATCCAATTAAAAAAAAAAAAAAAAAAAAAGATTTGAAATGCTTTAAAAATGACATTGACCAATGAAAAACGACTGGGAAGACACACAGATTCTTGCAGTACCCTGAACAAAATGGAAAATCTAATTGTGTGTGTCGCCAAACAAAAATTACTTTATGATAAATCCAACAAAGATTACAAAGACTGGGGGGAAAAAAGAACATATTTGGAAAGACATTGTCGTGAACTTGGGCATGGATGATATGTATTATAAAACATGAAAACGTGGATTTTGTGTAGTATAGGTTATCAGAAGCATATACTTTTTTACTTCAATTTTAGTCGAAGAACTAAAGAAACAATGGCCTAACCTGGAGACACATCAGAGTAAGAAGCCTGACAGGGCGAGAGCGTCAAGGCTTAACAGCCAGAAAAGAGGGGCAGTACATGAAAGTGATGGAAAGTATTTTCGGTAGCTCATTGCTAGCTTCCCAACTTTTATATACAATGCAATAATTTATAACTACTACAATAATGTTGTTACGCAATACATACAAAACATGATATTACACACCATATGACCAGTATTTAATTTTTCAAACTGCCTATAAAACGTTTGCTGATCATTAAGTTTATACTACATTTAAATGTTGTTGTGTTTTATATAAGAATTAACAGGATTGTTTTTATTTTATTTATTTTTTTATTAACATACTCTGCACATCAGCACATTGAGGTACGATTAACGCATCTAGTGTGCAATGGATTGACACGAATTTTTTGGATGACGGTTTCTAAATGACGGAACGGATCTAGTGTGCAAAGGCCTTTTACGGCAGTTTCCGTCAAGTCAGTGAATTTACAAAACGTTTTAATAATAGTAAACTATACCTAAACAAAACGTTTGTTATTTTTTCACATAACCTTATTACAATTTAACAACAACGCGTTGTGCAAACGTTGTGTTTGCTCGGTAGGTCAATTTACTGGTGTGATCCCCACCTCCTCAACAGGTCTTCACTGATGCCCTTTTTTTTTTTAAACCAACAAAAAGCCTACATTTAAGACTTAAAATATTACAAAAACAGACATAAGTGCTACATATTTATTCAAAATAAAAAAAATAACACAGGGAAATAATATGGACGACTTTAATGATATATGTGCTTTGCTTGTTTTTTGTGAGAAAAAAATTACAGTACAAGCACTCCTGTTTTTTGTGATGGGATCAAATGTGATCCACATTTTTTAAAATTGTAATCAGTACAATTATATTGTCTTAACTGTCGGCGTATAGTCTATAAAACAATTAATTAAATAACAAATTCTAATTGTATTTGTACTGATACCGTTCTTAATTTGTTAGATTTTTTTTTTTTTTTTTAAAAAAAACCTTTTTGTTTCTCCCTATTTTACAGTTAACCAAGAGAATCCCCGTCAAATGCATCCACGTGTCAATCACATGTACGAATTCCTATATTAACCAGTCCGAGGAAAGAAGTAGGCTGGTTCACAATTTTCTTCAGCCAGATTTGCTGAAGCAAGTGGGCATTTGTCTGATTTGTCATTTTATTGGATGCTGAGCTTCATAATAGTATATGGTAAGAATATACAGGACATTGTTGTGGTGATCTAAGTCCAACTGATGGCGGCATAATCAAAAGGAATAGAAAGAAAAAAAAAAACATGCCACCAAAGATGATATTTACCCGCTGGATGTTTTAAAAACAAGCCAAATTTGTCTGGAAAACCGCCAATCTGAGAGCCCTGTTACATTGTCCCTAGATAAGATGGCGCCTTAAACGCACATCAAAGTGACGTCATTTTCTATCTAATCATTTTATATCTGTGGTTGGCATATTTCTGTAGGTCGAAGTGTAGGGGTCAATCCTTTCAATCCCTTCCGCAATCAAGTCGCCGAGAAAGTGACGTACAGAATATACTGACCTCTACTGGTAGTCTTCCTGAATAGCTGTGTTTTTTTGCTTGGGCTATAGTGGAGTTTTAATGATGAATTAATTATCCTGCTGCTGCTTTAGTACTAGGGACATGTTTAGATCACAAAATTAGGCATTGCTTGAAGAATGGGAAAAGCCTGCAGATAAAAGTTCCCAAAGGAATGTAATCCATCAGGAAACCCAACAGTTTGGTGGTTTGTTATGAAGCTGGCTAGAATGCACTGATTTACTAGTCATTTAATTATTAATGGTAAGATTTTTTATTATATTTATTTATGTATTTATTTTTTCAATGAAACAATATGCTCTCTGTATATTCTTAAAGTGCGTAGAAAGATTCGTAAATCCAAAATGTATCCAGGCATCACTTCACTTTGGGTAGGTGGGTGTGCTTGCTTACGTTGCAGGCATCTTTCGAGCAAGCTTACAAAATGAATATTCCAGCATAGTTTTGGCAATCTCTTCCCTCACCCCAAGCACCACTTAAAAAAAAAATCCCGAGCAGCCATCCATGTTTTTAGCAGGCAACAAAAAACAAACGTAAGTTTGCAAATGTGTGTCCTTTAAAGTGAAATATAAACCTCTTCCTGGTCTTGGGTTTATACAGTACAAAATTAAAAGAAAGAAATCAAACATTCTTTTGTGGTAAAAATCTATGGTGATCAAGTTTTCAGAAACGCCATACTGTCTGTACAGTAATCTGATTTAAAAATGTTCTGTACGGTCAAATGTTTTTGCGTTTTGAGGAACGGTGTTATTGTTTTGCACGTACACCTATTCAAAAGGATTGGAGGTTGGTGCTTTAGTACATCGTGAGTCCGAATATCAGCTTTACATTGATCATAGCGATACATATTTAAAAAATACCGCAACAAAATATTTTATCTGTATGAAGACAAATAGTAAACGTTTGTCTTCAAAGATACTGTAGCAAACAACAGGGGCAATGGTAAATTTCCTAATACACTTGCTGTGAAGTCATTGAAAAGCCGATGGATACATGTAACGTGTGTTAGTGGCGTATTGTTGAGAACGGACTCCTTCCCTGCATGATGTAGAACTTGCAGCGTAATATATATATATATATATATATATATATATATATATATATATATATATATATATATATATATATATATATATATAAAATATAGGTTGTGTGTTTATGCGGTTAAATTGTTATATTACATGCCAATGAAAAAAATAAAATTTAGATGAAGGAAAATTAAGTCATTTAAAATATTTCATCACAATTTTCTTCCCTGTATTACAACGTTGTTTGAATCTGGAAACTTGAATAACAAGTAAATAATACTGATAGTTGTCAATCCAGCATCCTTTCAATGGTCAATCAGGGGATTATACAACACATGTTCAGTGTTTCAGGTTGGCTGTTTTCCAGTGCTGCGTTTACTTGATCCTTAGTTCCATGCAAATTGAAGGAGTGCAATAGTGTGACAACTTGGAATGGACTCTGAGGTTGGTGTTGGCTGGTAGCACTTGAAATGCACTTGTTATGAAATGAGTGTTGACAATCAGTGTTTTGCTTGTGTGGTTTAATCAATGGATTCAAAGTAATGTCTAGCCCTTCTTATAAAGGTGGTGTTTTCTATCAAACGCTGATATTCCTGTGTTCATAGCAAACCATATTGATGTCCTTGTGTGGTTTGAGTGAATTGTCACTTTGTGCTGCGGTATAAGAGTGCCACTGACTGTACTGGTGTATCTTTATTATTGATATTAAATACCTTTCACCCCCAAAATCTCTGGAGCTCCAAAACTCTATCCACATGCAAAACCACAACGCATTCCATTAACCTGTTTGAAGAACGAGAGGGCTGAATTTAATTTAAATAATGTTTCATTACGCTGTCACTGTAAACACTGAAATTGGATCAGATTAATTAAATATTTAATGCAATTCTGCATCTGTAAAAGGTGAGGCAGTGTTCGTAAATAATATAGACACACAGTATACACAGTCTATTTTTTATCATTAAACTCAGAGCCTTGGACCTGTGGAAAACCAAACAAATTCAATTTTATTTGTAAATGCAGACTTTCCTGGTATGCAGGGTAATTCTGGTGTCCAAGATCAAAGATGTGTACAAGACAGGATATGGGGTGACTCAGCATGTTTGCTTTAGCCAGAAGGAATACAATTTCATGACCTTATCAGCTCTTTTATGGGACTTTATGTGGTTGTAGGAGCTTCTTCAGTGAAATATGTCGGAAAGTGAATCAGTGGGGAACAGTGCTATGGAAAGCCCAGGAAAAAGCAGTCCCAAGATGGACAGCGGCACTTCTCGAGTCATAATAATTGTATTCCTGGCTCTCCTGATAGATCTGCTAGGATTCACTCTTATTCTACCGCTGCTTCCCTCAATTTTGGATGACTATGGGAAGACACATGTAAGTACTGTACTTTGCTGTTTTTGTTTTCTTCCAACTTTTCAATAATACATTTTCTGCTCATATACTTATTTTATTGTAGAAATTCAAAATGGTTCAAATTAAGCCTTATGCAGCACCCATATATAAGCTAAAGATTCCACCTCCATGATACAGTATATGGGGATAAATTGTCATATTACATGGCAGTGGAAAAAATAACATTTAGATGAAGGAAAATGAAGTAATTTGAAATATTTCATCACAATTTTCTTCCTTGTATTTAAACATTATTTGAATCTGGAACTTTGAATAACAAGTGAATAATACTACTGGTAGTTGTCACAAATTTGCAGTATAAGATAGTGTAGCAAACAACGGGCAATGATCAATTTCCTGATACACTTTCCTATATATAATTTATTTATTTATTTATTTATTTTTTAAACTGAAAAATATGTACATGTTAAATATTGTTGCCCACTTTTTATATATTTTAAATATAGATATGTGTAAAATATGTTTATATTCCAGAATATGTTTAGAAGAACCAGTCCAAACTATGTTTACCATGTCTTTAATAAATAGCAGGGTCTGAATTGTAATTACAATATACTGTACGTATGACATATAACAACACAATCACAAAGGGAATGTGGCTCAAAACATCACATTTTTGAAAAGTGCTTAAATGTGAAAATTCATTACTTTCTTTTTATGTAGAAAATAGACTTATACAGATTCTAAATAGGGGTTTCAGTCTTTAAATTTTCTATTTCACTCCTGCTTGCGTGTTTTTTAACTGATTGATTGGAAATGTCTTTAAGTGTCTTCATCTCAAGTTAACAGCAAACCCTAATGATGTACATTGCTAGTGAATCACCAAGCCAGCCAGTTTTTCAGACAAACGAGTTTTTCAATATTACATTTCTGAATCCGTTTCAAAGAAGTATGTTGAATAAAAAGAAAAATCAACTTACAACAAAGATTATATGATAAACTTCCGTGAAAGGAAAGCATGAATGAGCAAGTGTTTCAAGTTGCAGTCTTTTTTCTTCATTCTGAGATATTATGAAATATTGGTTATACCTTCCAGTAAGTGCCTGCCACCATTTTTCAAGATTTCTTTTTTGCACACTGTTTTTTGATACAGCACTTATGTAGTCTAATCAATGAAATATGTATTGATCACTCAAAGCCCACAGGCGTGATTAACCAATTACTCATCAATCGATTAAAACCCCACTAATTCAGAATATATGATATATATAGGCACCTGTATGTTCATGTGTCACATTATTAGCTATATCTTCAGTACAGGGTACCTGAATTTAATTAAACTACTGTAAGTTCTTCCTTCTTCTACTCACAAGGACAGGTACTATAGTAAAAGTGGAAATATAACAAAAAAAATGTAAACATTTTATCTTTCAGAACATCCATTACCTGAGTGTGGTGTACAGTAATTTTATCTTTTAGGACATCAGTTTCCCTGAGTGTGGTGTACAGTAATTTGATCTTCAGAACATCCATTACCTGAGTGTGGTGTACAGTAATTTGTCTGCCAGATAAAGATTATGCAGTACTAACAGAGGATTGTTTGAGCTAAAGTAGAATACATAACTAAACAGGATTGTTTGCTTTTGGCAGGATGGTGTATATCAATTACTACAGAGCATCGTGGACTGGTTTGGTGAAACGATAGGAGTTCCTGTTGAAAGAAAATACAACAATGTTCTCTTTGGAGGTAAGGTGAGATAGGTAGGGGTGTGAGGATTATTTAATTATACAGTACAGTAGATTGTGAGACAGCTGAGTTGTGTAATTCCATAAGTGGTCAGCTTTTATAGCATTAAAAAATCCCATAAAGGTTTTACATTTAATTTTTTTCTTTTAGTATGAACAACCGTTTCTTAGTCCCTTATAGTCCCTTATAATTGCAATGAAGGTAATTGTTAATTTGGAATTCAGGGTACAGTACAGTGCTATGTACTATATTGTTTCTTCCTGGTACTGCACTTTCTGTGCTGTAGATCACATGGTCTGATGGCACCTGAACCCATGTCAAGTAAAACCATGCCTTTCAGTTCAATTTTAAGACAGGTTTGTCATTTAGGTGTGTGTTGTTACTGATGTATGCTTTTTGTTTCTGGTCAAGGTCTGGTCAAGGACTATTTTGGAAGAAGACCATTAATGATGATTTCAACAGTAGGTTTATAGATCTTGTTTCACTGTCTGTATGTCATCTGATTTCACCAGCAATTATTTTTGGTTACAAACCTGGTGATAGGTTGCTTGGTAAACTACACAAGGGAAGTCTCTTGCTTGTGGAAAGCAAGCATGAGACAAGTGATACAGTAGGTTAACATGCAACAAATGAATTGCTTGCTTGCTGCATGCAGATGACATCACAAGCAAAAGAACTGCCTTGTGTATCATGGTCCATACAGTTGAAGATCTAAATACTGCCAGCTTTTAACTCTATATTGTTCCTGCTTGTGTTTTCCCTCAGGGGTAATTTACTGTGAAAATAGTTAGGCGGGTTTATGAGTTAAAGAAGGACACTGTTTATATGTACCATTGTTTAGATTATTAAAATAGACCCTTGCTGTACCAATGTATTTCAATAAATAATAATACTAAAAATAGTTGCATGTTGGAGACTTAATGTAAATTCATTGAGAGAAATCCATGTTTAATACAGTAGTCTCCGCATATAGGAACACCTCCTAAGAGAACACTTCACCTATGGGAACACCATTGTGGTGAAATTGATTTTTCCCATTGTAAATGCACTGGCTAAAGGAACAGGAACTTCGTGTAAAAGAACACTTTCTTGGTACTGATAGAGATTCGTCCACAATGGATATAGTACTGTTTTGTAAAAAAAAACGAGAGAGAGAGAAACGCGAGTGTCTTGAGGCACACTGATTGGTTGATTAAATATTTCCAGATCCGCCGTCATGTCATTGAATTATTTTGTATTGTGATTTTCACGAGTGCACCTCATCGCTACAAAATGGCGTGTAAACAAACGGCGAAATGCGATGGTGTTTCTCTTTCTACACAAAGTTGGAAATTGTTCGAGCTCTTGAAAAAAACCCGAATCAGACACAAGTCGCAGTGCAATTTGGTGTTTCCCATTCTGGTGAGTTGCTTCACAGTTCTGTTAAATAATATGTATGCCTTGTATATTGCTGCTGCATTTTGTAACGCGTGTAGAGAGAGGTTCTGTGTTAATTTAGTGAGAGAGTTAGTTGATTAACGTTGTTAGCCTTAAGTAACTGCCAATATTTTTGCCTCTGCCATTGTGATAGCCCGAAACACACCCGCCAGATAATTTCATAGTACATAGCGATTTAAGCTTTTTGACCGTGTTGTTTTGCTTTAGTTTTACATATGTAAGTTTTTATTTTTTTATTGATTGATTGATATTGTCTGGTGGCTAACTCCGACTAGTCTCAGATATATACATATATATATATATATATATATATATATATATATATATATATATATACCATATGTAAATAGCACGTGCCCCAAATAAGGACTCCAAAAAAAAAAATAAAAGCCACCAAAATTAACTGTTAAATTACTTTTTAATTTCTAAGTGCCGGCAGGGAACACTGTATTACTGTACATTAAAGCATTAGAGTACTTCGCCTACTATATTACAAATGCAAATGGGAAAAGAAAATATGTACAGTATAGTACTTTCAGTATTGAACGACAGTTATTGCAGTTTATGGTAGCTGGGAAAGGGTAAATTACTTTGAACTTTATTTCTGCTTTATTGTCCTCGTTTGTTTAATTTGGCCAATGTGACTTTGTCATGTTCGGAAGCAAAATTAGTGCAAGACAGAAATGTGAAGTTCATTTTAGGTTTGAGTTAGGACTTTGGAGTTTGCACTGGGGGGTGGTCCCGGTTAGTTAAACCAGACACAGACCTTAATTACAGTGAGTAAATTAGAGAACACTGTGTAACAAAAATGTTTTTTTTTTTTTTTTTTTTCCTGGGTAGTAAGTGTTATTTCCTAATTGGTTATGCCTCAAAAGTATAGTACATGGCTATTATTCCCCACAAACTTTGCTTTTGTGACCAGGACAGTGATATTTCAAAATATCACTATTTCCAATGGGAAAATGGAAAAATGTGTGCCTTTTCGTTCACATAAAGTCAGAAAAAAACAACTTATGAATCCAAATTAACATGTATTTATACTATATATATATATATATCTTGAAAAACAACTTACTTCTAAATCTTTTGTAGTCATCTTTGTATTACTTTAATATAAATACATGTTAGTTTGGATTCATATGTTGTTTTTTTCTGACTTTATGTGAACGAAAAGACACACATTTGCCCATTTTCCCATTGGAAATAGTGATATTTTGAAATATCACTGTCCTGGTCACAAAAGCAAAGTTTGTGGGGAATAATAGCCATTTTCTGTGCTTTTGAGGCGTAAGCAATTAGGAAATAACACTTACTACCCAGGAACAAAAATTGTGTTACATAGTGGAATCAGAGAGCAATGGAGAATCCACCATTACCTTAGTGTTCCTGTTTCTTGTGCTCCTCCAGATAGAGAAAAAAAGATATATGAATAAATGATTGTTCATTTTGAAGCCGGACCAGCATTCAACAAGTACTGTACTAGTAATATTATAGTATTGCATAGCCTTTCAAATGCGTCGCCTCCTGCGCACGAACTCTAAAAGAGTAGGCTGCTGCTGCCCTGCATTGCTAGCCCTCTCACTACTGCTGCCAGCATCAGCTCTGTGTTTTGCTTGTAAATGATTCTTAAATCTTGATGTACTTCGGTGATACACATATTCACCCTTACAGTAGCTGCAAATAACTTTGCTTTTATCCAAAGACCCATCTGTAAGGGTTTTGTAATAAAACTGGCCATTTAAAAGCCCTTTAGCAGCTTTCTCCATCATTCAAGCTTGTTTCGTCAGTAAAGCTATATCTAAATTCAAGCAGTCGATTGACAAACAAGTGCAAGAGCGTGGAGTTGTATTTTAACTATGGATGGTTCTAAGGCTCAAAAGAGAAAATGTGTTAATTGCGACAAAAAAATTAACGGCGTTAAGTATTTTAAATTAATTGCACGTTAACGCATTAACTCTGACAGCCCTACTCAGAACATGCGCCTGAAGGAGTTGAGAACGACTATCAATACTGCTGTACTATTTTTAGGCTTATGTTATAAAATGGTGGATCATGGAGCGACGTGGTCATATTTAAGGCATGTTGACGGAGCCTATGTAACTCTAGCCTATGGCGAGACCTTTGCTGCCTTCTCCATCACTGATACCTTGTGTTTAAGAAACAAACCCATAATGTTCATGCTAAGCAGCGCTATGTCATATTAAGTCGCACAGTCAATGGCACTGCTAAGAACTGTAACCAAATTATTTTAATAGCGTTTGTACGCATTAAGCCAGACTAAACATGAAACTGCACTTAGTGTGGGTGCTTTGAGCTGGATTAATTAAAACTTTTGAGTACGGTTCTTGAGATCGGTTGCGTAGTGTTGACTGGGCCATAGTTATGTCTCGTCACTGCTGTTTCTTGTCATTTTTATTTATTGACATTAAGCCATTTTATAAGCATAACACACTCTGGGTACTATAAAGCTGGATCGATTAATGTAAACCATTATTTGTGGGCATTTGTGGTCTAAAAAGTGTCCTAGCAGGAAATCCTGTCTATAGTACTGTACGGTGGTTCTGTGTTTGTGATTGCAGGTGGGGTTGATGGCTTCTTATGCACTCTGGGCTGTTTCCTGGAACTTCAGTGTCTTCCTTCTCTCGAGAGTGGTTGGAGGAATATGCAAAGGGAACGTCAGTCTTTGCACAGCTATCATTGCTGACCTGCCGTGCCCCAAAATGCGAAAAAAAGGAATGGTATGACTGAAAACTGTACTATACACAAACAAGTAGGTCTGTGTGGAATAACCACACTTGCAGTTTGTAGGGTTATACAGTGATAAATTAGGATAGGAAAGCATTGTAAAGACCATAAACTTTCGGTTCTTTGATCCAAAGTCCAGCCTCCTCCAGCAACCTGTCAACCCACATGACTGACCTAAAACCTAACAACAAAAAAAAATGTAGGGAATTGAATTTAGCAGGGGCCCAAGCCAGATGACTGACTAAAAGCCATGACACCTCCTGTTGAACAGACAGAAACTAAGTCCGCAAAATATGGACTTGAATTGGTTTTACAGGGACAATGACAAAACAACAAAATGATGTTGTTATTAGTATTGTCAAATTACACTATGTAACACAATTTTTGTTCCTGGGTAGTAAGTGTTATTTCCTAATTGCTTATGCCTCAAAAGTATAGAAAATGGCTATTATTCCCCACAAACTTTGCTTTTGTGACCAGGACAGTGATATTTCAAAATATCACTATTTCCAAATGGGCAAATATGTGTCTTTTCGTTTACATAAAGTCAGAAAAAAACAACATATGAATCCAAATTAACATGTATTTATATTAAAGTAATACAAAGATGACTACAAAAGATTTAGAAGTAAGTTGTTTTTCAAGATTTACAATTATACTGTAAATACAGTTATATATAGTATAAATACATGTTAATTTGGATTCATAAGTTGTTTTTTTCTGACTTTATGTGAACGAAAAGGCACACATTTTCCCATTTTCCCATTGGAAATAGTGATATTTTGAAATATCACTGTCCTGGTCACAAAAGCAAAGTTTGTGGGGAATAATAGCCATGTTCTATACTTTTGAGGCATAAGCAATTAGGAAATAACACTTACTACCCAGGAACAAAAAAAAAAAAAAAAAAAAAAAAAATTGTTACACTTTGTTATTAGTTTTTGCACATTTGAGTCATTCATTTTTCTTGTCTAGTCTGTGACCATTTTCCTAATCTTAAGTGCTTGAAGTAGGATACAGTTAATGCTTACAACCAGTTATTAGGATCAGGTCATTCAAAGTAAGTGTAACCCCAGAATAATGTAGCCAGTTCCTACAATAGCTGTAAAATTAGATGAAAAAAAATGTTGAATGAAAATATCTGTGGGCTTGTGTTCTTCAAATATGTTTTTACAGCTCTTTGAATTCTGTCTTTAGTATGTTAAATACTTGCCACATTTATCCTCGCATCACACATTGAGTGATCCTGTTATGTGTAATATGTATTGAAGTAATATAATTAAAAATAAACGTTAATTTCATTAAGATTGCCTCTGCGGTCATGAACTTCAAAGGACAGGAAGGCCACTTTATGACATTAAGATTCCAATGTTCAAGTAGAAAATATTTTTATAGTATTGAGATGTGGTAACACAATTGACACATTTTATAATGAAAAGAAAAAAAAAAAACTAGTACAAACAGTTGTTTAAAAACCCTCTTTATTGATTGCCATTTCTATGTGGTCCCAGTGGAGGCTCTGTGCTGACTAGTGATTATACAAATAAATCATTGAAAACTAAAAGTTTTAGTACTGCTGCAATGTGAGGGGGGCATTTCCCTGTCATTGAAAAAGTGAAGGGGACATTTTTCCATGTAAATTATGCCTGATGCACCCACCCTGCAGGAAAAAGAAAGTATTGGTTTTGCACTTCAAGCTACACTGCATGCTAACCGTGGTATACTGTGCTGTGCCGCAGGTTTGCTGTGGCATGGGGGGAGTTTTCCACAGAACGCACGGTACTTTGCCTCACTTGCAGATAACTAAATTGATAGTGAAAGTTCTGTTTTTTGGTAACTTACTGTAAAGGAGCATTAGGGATAATATTTCATTATGTTCTGCCCTTGAATTATACTCAAAGCTAACTTTTTTTTTTTGTTTGTTTTTTTAAGGCCATGATTGGTGTTGCCTTCTCCCTTGGTTTCACTGTTGGCCCAATGATTGGTGCATACTTTGCTATGAACACAGCCAAGCAGGAGATATTTTACCTTAGCCCAGCACTGTTGGGCCTAATGTTTTCTACTGCTGACTTATTATTCATCTTCCTAATGCTTCCAGAGACGCTTCACAAAGAAAACAGAGTGAGTTACTGAAGACAGATAACTTTTAAGGATCTTTAATAATGACGACACTGGTCATACAAAATGTCATGTGTTCTAGTGCGGTTAGTGGAAGCCTCTTTTTTATAGACCACGGGAGCATTATGACTCGCCCTCTAAACACAAGCCTAGTCTGCATTCCATACATACTAGATTAGCTCTAGTCTATGCCCATCTGGACCTTGAATAGGTTTTTGGTTAAAGTTGGTGAGGGTCTGTAAAAAGAATGAGGGCTATTATTCTGATAACTAAATCTACCATAAATAGCGTTACTGTGCTGTATGCATTAAGCGATATGGGTCAGCAATCCTTATTTTTAAAATAGTAGCATATTACAGTTGAGATTCCATTGATTTGTATTGTTATATGTCAGCATGGGGAAAACAAGGGTATATTAATACATCTGTCCAATGGTTGGGCATGCTGGAATTTGTATATGGCACTTTCAACTCACAAAACAATTTGCTTGTTGAATTGTGTTATGTAGAATAAGCTGAACGTGAATTAAATAGCTATAATAAATTCCACCTTTCCCTTGAACTTTTCAGTTATTTTGAGTTCAGCGTATGCATTATACTGAGACTGAGCTAAAAGTGGACTTGCCCAAGGTCTCACAGTTAGTCTTCTGCCAAATGATATCTGTTAAGACCCGAGGGCTGCTTCAGTATATTTGTGATTCTTTTCAAGATCTTCAATAATAATACCTTTAAAATCTCTTTTACTGAAAAGCAGTCCAACAGCTTCAAAGAAACTTATTTAGCCCATACAAGAATTCTGTTTACCCTCTCCAACCCTTTCTAGAATTCCTCATGTAATCTAGCAGAAATCTCTGTTTCTCAGGTTCCTTCTGTAAATTCTGGGTTACAGGAATCTGTTGACTTGCTCAGCCCAATGGCACTGTTTCAGTTCTCTGCTGTTACTAGAAGAAAGGATTCTCCTTCGAAGGAAAGTAAGCACCACTTTATCATTAGCTAAGAATAATTAGACATAATTGTTTAATTTCTTATTAGGCATATATTTTAGATAGCAGTTTAATACATTCCTGGTTTTACTATGAGTTTAATAAGATACCCCTGTGCATGTTACTTGTACACTGTGGGTAATCAAGCATGTATTAAAACCTGGAATGGGTGAAACTGCTCCATGAATTAGTATCCAACACTGTGAGCACATCTGATATATACATGCGTTCTCCTGTGTTGCTTAGGTCTGCAGAACCTTAAAGTACTGGGCTTGGTCTACTTTTTCTACCTGTTTCTCTTCTCTGGACTGGAGTACACACTGAGCTTCCTCACTCATTAGCGCTTCCACTTTAGCAGGTATTTTTTACAAGGTTTAGTTTAGGTTGAAACAAGAAAGAGGGGTTGAACATGCGATTAATTATGAAATATCTCGGGGGCCTGATGGTACCAATCTGATATTGCAAGTTTGCAAGGAGACTGTTTCCTTTATTACTGCCTATAATTATTTTCTTGGATATGGAGGCACCTGTTGTCAAGCCTGTTGTGCTGGAAACTGATATGCAACAGGGAGGTACATATATGCTTGACAATTTAATCAGTAATGTGAGGAAAATACCATTTAAAGTGTTAGGTACATGTTTTTAATGTTTTAACCAATCTTATGGTGTATGGGAGGAAATTCTCTCTAAAAATGTTAGGTAATTAAAGTGTCAAATGCATGTACTGTTATATACTGTATGATGCACTTAAGTTTATTTCATACGGGACAAACCCAGATTAATTGTGGTTGTTATTTGAGGACTGAGCCCATTCTCCTGAAGGAAACCAAATTTAAACTGGGTATATATCTCCTCTTGCAGCATGCAGCAGGGAAAGATGTTTTGCTTCATTGGAATTACAATGGCTGTCATCCAAGGAGGTTACGCCCGGAGAATCAAACCAGGAAGTCAGATTAAAACCGTCAAGAGGGTGAATACAAGGACTTCTGAAAAATATTGACCTAGGTTTCTAGCCATGATTTTTAAAACAAGAAAACATATAACAGCATACCAACAATGATATCATTTAGGCGATAATCCTTTTGATCCCAGCTTTCGTTCTGGTTGGTTTGGCTTGGAATATAACAATGCTGTACATTGGGTTGTTACTATACTCATTTGGTAAGTATCACAAATTGTTAATTTGTGCTTTGAAGTCCATGGTGCTAACAAAATAATTCCAGTAAATCTTACCTAATATATATTGCTATAATTTCGTAGGTCTCAGATTTTCCTACATGAAAAACACACACATTATGATAAAGCTGAATTTTATTTTTGAATGATAATTTATTTGAAGCTGTTGAAGAACATCTATCATTGCAGACACTTCAGTGCTATACTTCCGATCAATTTCCTAAAGTCACATGAAAGAATTAGGTTGCAGTTGAAAACACATCAGTCATAGGAAAAACGCAGATTGGTACTCGCATATGAGTGAGTTATTTTAAAGAAAATAAATGGCAAACATTTAGAATGTTACATTTTTTTTTTTTGAAGATATATACATATATATTTAAAATTGCGCTCAGGGAGAGCTATTGTATATAAAACGATACATTCAGAATTGTTTTCCTACAAGGACTTTAGCGTGGTTCTGAAATATTGCATCACGCTTTTAAATAACATACTTGTAATTTTTCTTTTCATTGTTAACATCCTGATAACTTTTTACACTTATAACTTTAAACTCTGTTTCAAAGCTCTTTTCAAAATGTCTGCTCTAGTGATTGTGTAAGGATTATTGCCCACACTGTCAAACAAGTAACACAGCAATAATGATCCATGATGAGGTGGGGAACAGAAAAGCCAGAGCACCTGTTTTTTGTTTTATTTTTTATCTTCCTGCAGTGATTTAGAGGATAGATCTCAAACCCCAGTGCACTAGAGATGACATTTTGAAAACAGCTTTAAAACATCTTTAAACAGTTGTAGCAACATGTGGGGACATATAATGCTATATTTTTTCAGAAACCCCGCTCTTACTTTTTAATCTCCCAGAAGTAACTTGTTTGTCGGATGCGTTCATTCAGCTGGAAGTACAGCATGGAAAAGAGTGCAATATACACAACTCCATAAATAATGTTAAAAAAATTGACCTCCAGTGGGCTGTAATAGGCATACTAAACGACAAATGTGCCCATTTCTTTTTTTGGGCAGGTGTTGGGCCTGAGTTCTAGCTTTAGTTTTTTGCTGACATAAATCGAGATTGTATTTTAAATTAGAAGTGTTTCCTCATCAGAAACTATTTTAAAATGCTTTAAAAAAATTATATCTCAGTAGCATTTTGAAAACCATGAGCTGCAGTTCTACCCTGGTGTATCTTCAGGTCTGAGCGACTCATACATTTTTGGGTTCCTGATACCAGTGGTTATGAACACAACACACTGCTACAATACTCTTGTATTTTTAAATGGGGCAATATGTTTATTTGTCAAACACTATACTTTTAAGGAAAAGCAAACAAAGCATGTCAGATTTAACCAAAACAAAACAAAGCTCAAAATAAAAGTTTGCCGCACAAGGCGAGCGCTAGCCTCATTAAAAGAGCAGTGCCACTCCAGAAATGTACTACACTACAAAACCCTCTCTATACAGGATGGGATCCACATCCCCTAAACTAATCTACTGCTGTTGCTCCCAAAGTCCCAGCCTCCCAGCGACTCTGGGTCGTTGCGACAGTCCTGGCTGAGCAGAGCTTTCACAGACACCTGAAGTGTTCTGTAATAGTTATCCTGTGGAGCAGACACTCTCCTCCTTGATGTCAGCAAAGCACCCGTAGCATTGCGGTGCAGTCGACTCAAGCTGTGGTGGAGACGCATCCCCCTCCAGCCAATCCGGACCTTCTGATCAGCTCAGTGCTGGACAAGCCTACATGCTCAATTGGTTGCCTAGCAATGCGTCTCCTGTTACTGATCCCAGTTGCACACATCCATGCAAGAACCAGTGACAGGGCTCTCCCTGTCATATATGCATTATAACAATTAGGCAAAGTTTATTCTGAGCACTGCGAACAGCATCTATCTACAGCTATGACATTCTATCGTCAACTTTGGCTGAAACATTCAGTGAGTGGGTGCTGGTTAGTACAGTAGTTTTTAATTTTTTTAATGGTTTTTTATTACAGCTGCTGCTACTGTTGTGCCATGCCTGTCCACACTGGTGTCTGCATATGGTAAGTTATCTACATGCATTCAATCAATTATTTTTTTTTTTTTTATGTCGTGCCTTTCCTGTATAACATCTCAGAGCACTGTACATTAGCATAAAATATATCGACAATTGTTAATAAAATGACATCAGATACATTAACAAAATACCTTATAAACAATATTTAAAAACATTATTTATGAGTCAATACAAAGGCATTATTGTACATATGTACTGTTTGTACGCCACTTTTGAAAAGGCTTACAGTAATAGACACATATGGTATTGTTACCAAGCTGTGGACTTTTTAAAATCTATATACAGTACATACTTTTGCCTATACACAGTGCCTATAAAAAGTCTACACCCCCTTTCAAAATTTTAACCTTTTGTTGCCTTATAGCCTGGAATTAAAATGCATTTAAAAAAAAAAAAAACTGGATGACCGAGCAAGGAGACTGATCAGAGAAGCTACCAAGAGGCAAATGGCAACTTTGCAAAAGCTTATGGCCAAGACTGGTCAAAGTGTGCATGTGACAACAATATCCCAAGCACTCCACAAATCTGGCTTGTATTGTAGGGTGGCAAGAAGGAAGCCATTACTCAAGAAAGCCCACGTTGAATTCCAGCCCAACACAGTGCATCACCCAAAGAGCACCATCCCTACTGTGAAGCACGGTGGTGGCAGCATCATGTTATGGATGTTTCTCATCGGCAGGGACTGGGGAACTTTTCAGGATAGAAGGGAAAATGAATGGAGCAAAGTACAGAGAAGTCCTTGAGGAAAACCTGCTGCCCTCTGTAAGAAAGCTGAAACTGGGATGGAAGTTCACCTTTCAGCATGACAGCGACCCAAAGCACACAGCCAAAGCTACACTGGAGTGGCTAAGGAACAAAAAAGTAGTGGTCCTGTCAGCGCCCCGACCTAAATCCAATCGAAAATTTGTGGCATGACTTGAAGATTGCTGTCCATCAGCTCTCCCCAAGGAACTTGACAGAGCTTGAACAGCTTTGTAAAGAAGAATGGTCAAATATTGCTAAATCTAGGTGTGCATAGTTGGTAGAGACCTATCCCAACAGACTTACAGCTGTGATTTCTGCCAAAGGTGCTTCCAAGTTTTACCACAGGGGGGTGGAGATCCCATGCATACAGTTAAAAAAAAAAAAAAAGGGCTTTATGGGTTTTATTTATCAGCTATGTGTATTATATTAAAACTGAAACCATAGACTTGTGCTGGTTCAATGACAAGAAGAGTTCACAGTTGGAACACTCTGATTCTTTCCCTTCTTTCTAGGTTTGGCCAGTCAAAAGGGGACTGTGATGGAGATTCTTCGCAGTCTGGGCGCTCTTGCAAGAGCTTTAGGACCGATTATAGCATCAACTGGTATGAAAACATAAAGATATACTTAGAGATCTGTCAGTTAATGTACTCAGTATTAATCTCTGAAGCCCTGATTTCTATTTGCAAGTGAATTGTGTTCATGGGTTCCAACTTGGTCTGGAGAACAGGTTTACCTCTTCTTTTTTGGGTTGTAAATCTTTTCCGTGTTTTATAAATTTCTATAATTAAAATAAATATAGGGAATGGATTGGCTCTAATGGGTGCTTTACTACCTACAGTATATTGAATGGAGTGCAGAATCTAACTTTCAACATTATAAAACTAGCAAGAAACTAGGATTCTTGTCCGAAAACGAAGTCTTGCTTTGAAATGTCACCTTTTTAGTAACTGCAAGGAGTATTATTCGTTAAGACTCGAAACAAAAAGCCTTCCAACTAAAACCTGTTGAAATCATTATATGCAATTATATAAAAGTATGTAATTTAGAACAATTTTGAAGGATTCTCGGGAATATAATACTAGGATGGTGAGTAGTAGTAATATTGCAGCAGGTATATTCCTACATTCAAGTGTTTGTCTTTATAAGGCTAAATACTGATTACATGTTTTCTTTGTTTAAATTTGCAGTGTATTGGTGGGCTGGAGCAGAGATATGTTTCATTATTAGTTCTGCCTTCTTCATTGTTCCTCTTGTGCTTTTGAGGCTTATCAAACAGACGAAAACAGAGTGAAGAGAAGATTGCCTCCATTTATTTAGTTAGTCTTGTTGGAATTGAGGTTTTAGCAATTAAACCAAATGGTGCATTTGCCAACTGTACAAAGTCCACTTCTTTAGGATGACTCTGTAAGGTTAGTTTGCCAAGCACTTTGTTGTTCACACTTCACACCAAACCCTCTAAATGGACCCAGTGTGAACACAGCCTAACACTATAAAAATACATCAGAATAAGGTCTGTGGAAGAACACATTTATCAATTTATGGTAGATAGTACTTCTCAAATTAAGCTGCTTTGGTGGGATATGGGAGTAACTGGTAGCTCATGAGACAAAATTCAAGTTTAGAGCCAGATATTATGCTGCACTTAAATAAGTGTTAGATGAATAATCATTTGTTTTAAATATAACCATATAGTACTTCTATTGATGCCATACAAGTGCCTTTGTGTTTGTATACAGTTTTTTTTACAAATAAAATATTTGAAATTTTTGTATGTGTCATTTTGTGGAGGAAGTTCCCTTTAACAAGGTTTGGTCGATCAATAAATATGTTTCCCTTTCAAGTTGAAAATAACCATCAAGGTATGGGACATTGCCGTCAGGCAGTATGGATTGGCTGAGCTTTATAACAAAGCTGCTGATAGGCCTCCGCGCGAGCTGATGTGCAAGCCCGCCCCCCTGGGAGCTTACTATAAGCAGCGCGTGGAGACTCTCTTCCTCTTTTGCCTTCATTCTTTGTAGGAGATTGAGCTGGTAAGTTCTCTCTGAAATATTTACTTTCACTGATTGTACTAGACAGCCTTGAGTTTGAGAAGCTGGCTACCGCCCCTTCTCTGAGTTTATTTCAGTGTTTGCTCTTTTGAGCTTATATATATATTTTTGTTGGGTTTTTGTATTGTCTATTCTTCCCCAGGTACAGAACAGAATGCAGAGGACACGTTGCGCGCCTGTAAAGCCATGCAATTTTTGCAGCCTCGGTCTCGCTTCCGCCAGACCCGGAGTTCAGCCTGCTATTAGCAGCCGCTCCTAAAATTACCACCCGCAGATTGTAAACATCTCACAGCGTGGTTGCTGTTTTCGGTAGCAATGCTACAAATATCTGCACTTAGTGCAGCTGCAGTTCCTCAAAAAAAAAAAAAAAAAACTTTTTTCCCCATACAACACATTAGAGAGACTACCGGCAACGACATTTTCAGTTGCCCCTTACCAAACAGGTAAGTATAGCACAATCAATCTGCCGGTTGACGCTCGGTGCATCGATGCCTCGACGCTCGGCGTTTCCATACTCGACACTCGGTGCACGCACCTCAACGCACAGGTCGGGCCGACTGCCAACCAACGGCCTCTGCCCGCCCCAGTCGCCCAACAACCTCAAGGGGTTTGGGACGTAGATGCCATCTCCAGGGATGCTTCAGAAGGGGAGCCTCTTGTTGAGGAGGACAGTGTGGAAGCTGAACTAACCTCTCACAACTCAAAGCAAGACTCTGAGTTGGAGGTGCTGTACACCAATGATCCCTTGTGGTCACTGGTGGAGCGAGCAACACGCCACCTAGGGATTGAGTTGCCAGCCGTAGAATTACCTCGGCGGTCACTGTTTATGTCGCCATCTGTGCCGTCTCCACAGCCCAGGACGCTCCCAGCCTTCCCTGATTTTATTAAGGAGGTGCAATCCACCTGGGGGGCCCCAGCTTCTTTACCGGTAACTTAGCGGAAGGCTTCCACGTTTGCCATGCAGGGAACGAGTAAGGCGGGACTGACGTCCTTCCCACCAGTCGATGTTGCCTTCGCGGCCTTAGTTAAGACACAGATGCTCTCGGCCTAACTAAAGACCCTGCATATCCTAACAGACCATGCAGGACCATGGAGGTTCATTTAAAGAAGGGCTATTCAGCGGCTACAGAGGCAGTGAGATTGAAAGGAGGCTGGCCACGTTGGACAGTCTACCAAGCGTCGCTGGTGAAAGATCTCCCGGAGCACCTTTCGGCGTTTCTGAGGGCGGAATTGGAGCTGGTCGCTCAATTCCTTGTCAAGATAGCCCAGCTAAATGCATGGGCCCAGGGCAGGAGTAGTGCGTCCCTGGTAGTTGCCAGAAGGCAGCTCTGGCTCTCGCAGATGAGAGTTCAAGAGCCTGACAAGGCCCCATTATTAGATGCTCCCACCACAGCGGGGCACACGTTTGGTGGAGGAGATGCTACAGTGCTCTGCTAAAGCCCGGGAGGCGTCTCACCTGATGGCGAAGATCCGGCCGCATAAGCCCTTCCAGCCTAAGCGCCAACAGGAGCACCAGTGGCGTAGAACACCACCGCAGCACCTACTGCAGCCTTCAGCTGCAGCAGCGTGTGGTCAGTCTCCACTTGCAGGACTGCAGCGCAGAGGCTGGCGCCCTAAAGGAGGTGGCAGGCCACGTCTTCGTGGTTCTGGCCATTCTCCTCGCGAACAAGTGCAGCCAAAACATCCCTGAAATCTTCAGGCAGCTGTTAACCCACCCCTACACTGCAGCGGATCTCCTATCCAGAGGAGGCCCTCTTGCAGGGGAATGGCGTCTCCACCCCCAGGTGGTAGAACGCTTCTGGGAATAGTTCGGCATAGCGCAAGTAGATCTCTTCGCTTCGCGAGAGACCACGCATTGCCCCCTATGGTTCCCAGTGAGGGACCTCGACAGCCCCCTAGGAGTCGATGCACTGGCTCATGACTGGCTGCCAGGGCTCCTATATGCATTTCCACCAATTCTGATGCTCCCTACCTTGTTAGAGAAGGTCAGGGTAGAGCAAGCGACAGTGATCCTGGTCGCTCCTCGGTGGCCTCAGAGGATATGGTTTCCGAGCTTGGTGCAGTTGCTACATGGTCAACCGTGGGAGCTTCCCCAGTGAGCAGACCTATTATCCCAGGCCGAAGGACGGCTTTGGCACCCGAACCCCATGCTCATGCAGCTATGGGCTTGGCCCCTCGACGGCAGTGATTTCGACCATTCAGAGTGCTAGAGCGCCCTCTACTAGGTCGCAGTATACGTACAAGTGGCAGTTGTTCCAAGATTGGTGTCTGGCGGGGGGCCATGACCCAATATCTTGTCCTATGGCAGTGATATTACAGTTTCTACAGAAACTGTTAGATGAAGGGAACTCTCTCTACACGTAAAGTGTATTTAGCCGCCATATCGGCTTGCCATGTACGCATTGACGGGTTATCACCAGGTTGCCATTTTCTGGCATCGGAGTTCCTCAAGGGCGCAAGATGTTTGCGACCTCCAAGAACGACCAGTTTACCGTCATGGAGCCTTGACGTGGTGCTAGAAGCCCTTACCAAGGCACCATTTGAGCCTCTCCACGCTGGCTATGAAGCTCATGTCTATTAAAACCGCGTTTCTGCTGTCAGTCGTATCAGCCAAATGCGTCAGCGAGTTGCAAGCACTGTCAGTGCATCCATCATGTACTGTTTAGCAGGAGATGGTTCTAAGGTCTCTATGTGCCCAAATCCAGCCTTTTTACCAAAGGTCATATCCCTGTTTCATATGAACCAACCAGTCGAGTTGATGGCGTTCCATCCTCCTCCTTTTTTTCCCCCAGAGGAAGAACGGTTACACATGCTCTGCCCCATGCGGACATTGAGGTGTTATATTGACCGTACAACGACTGTGAGGCAAACAGATTAATTGTTCATATGCCATGGTTCGTTCGTTCTAAGACCTTGGGTCAGCTGTTGCCTAAACAACGCCTTTCCCATTGGATAGTGGATGCTATTAAATTAGCTTATGAATCTGCAGGCCTTCCACCACCAGGGCAGTTGAAGGCGCATTCCACTAGGGGTATGGCAACGTCCTGGACCCTCTTTAGAGGGGTGCCGGTGTCTGACATTTGCGTGGCAGCCAGTTGGGCTACATCGCATACTTTTATGAGGTTTTACCGCTTAAACGTACTGGATTCCTCTGCTCCACTATTTTGAGCATCTGTACTACACTCTATGACACCTTAGGATGCCAATATGGTGTTTACTGTTCCACCTCAGGACAGATGTCATTGCGAGCATAGACGCCGAGGCGCAGCTCCACATATGTCTAAATGTATTGCCTACGCAGTTGCGTTATGACGTCTGGGTACACTGTTCCCATACCTTGATGGTTATTTTTAACTTCAAAGGGAACAATAGGTTGCGGATGCAACCCCGGTTCTCTGAAAGAAAAATAACCATCAAGCCGCAAGGTTGCTCTTGAAGCCTTCACGGCCTGAAGAGCAAAAGAGTCTCAGCACGCTGTGTATTGTAAGCTCCCAGGGGGGCGGGCTTACACGTCAGCTTGCGCAGAGGCCTATCGGCAGCTTTGCTATAAAGCTCAGCCAATTCCTACTGCCTTACGGCAATGTCCCATACCTTGATGGTTATTTTCTCTTTCAGGGAACCGGGGTTGCATCCGCAACCTATCGTTAGTCATCCAGACTGTACAACAATCTCACATGCCAAATAATGTTTAAAAAAAGTTAAGGTAATCTTGAATTGTCAGAGAACACATTACTTTAAACACTTTATAACAGCACAGTATACCAATTAGTGCTATAAGCGCAAACACTTAACATGTTTGTTTTGAGACAAGATACCAATCCAGCTAGTCCAATATTTTGACACAACACTTCAGTTCTGTGTCTATCATTTAGGTGCACTACTTTGATAAAATAACACACTTTGTTTTAAAAGGAAGAAATTTATTTGTGGATGAATGTTACCATGAAAAGAACAAATCTCCCCCCCCCCCTTTCTCAAGAAATGTGTTACACACCTATATTGAATATGAACATCCAAAGAAAAGTACAAATCAGAAGTTAAAAACAGTTGCATATGTAGCAGGACAAGACCTAGATCACCTATTAACTCAAAATATAGACTGTACACTGGTCTCAAGTGCGTAAATGGCCAGTATGATTAACATCCCAAGTTTTTCATTTTGTCTTTGCATTAGTTTGTTTTGTAAAAAGGAATATGAATCCACTTTAAAGTCCCAATAGTTTGATCTATATTGGTGGTGTAATTATTCCTGCACTGAAAAATCTAACACTTCACCCAATATAGACATACAGTATATAACAAAATCTAGTACATTTACTAAAATTAATCAAGCCATCTATGATTAACAGCAGTTAGTATCTTGGACATTTCTGGGTATATTGCCTTTCTAGCAAAACTAAGCTTACATCATCGTTAGACTTGTAATTTCATGTTAAGTGCCTCTGAAGTGCATAAAACAGAAATGAACCTCATACTATATAGATATATTAACTATTTCTGAATTTCATCAGCTTATTTTGCATACCAAAGATTAAGAATGTCCATATATTGGAACTGCATTGAACAATACAGTTCTGTCATGTTAAAAGAACACACCTTTAATTCTTCCGTTTGACCTTATCATTCACAGTCCAACTGAGTTCAATGGGCAATTACTGTGCTCACTGTAAAATCATGCTGTGACAAACCACTCAGGGCAACAGCATGTAAATGCAATAAAATGCAAGGTGACATTTTTAATTGACATTAAGTATTGAAAATAAATCTACAGGAAAGGGTTTTACACTGGTTGGTATTCATTATATGCAAGATAGTTATTGTGACAAGTGCAACAGTCTTTAGTGCTTTATAAATGGCATCAAGGTTCTGCAGATTGGACAGTGTAAAAAAAAAAAAAAAAAAAAAAAAAAAAAAACAACAAACAGACCTAGGGAAATAACAGTTACAAGTCAGTTTTTATTTTTTATAGCACTACAGATGCCACTCCAGCCTTAATACAAGACCATCAAATAGCAAACATCAGTATAGCCACAACCTATACTATTGGTCACAAAAGTTGAATATTAAACTTGGTCAAAAGAAGCAATTAGAGGCATTCCTCAACTTACAACGTTTTGACTTACGACTTCATTTGCATTATTACCCTGCTTCGACTTTCTGAACCGCAGTGCCTGCCGTGGTCGCCCTGACTCCGGTCTAGCAGGTTTTTTTTTTTTTTTTTTTTTTTAAATGCATGTAACTATTTTTTTTTTAGAATTGATTTGCCCTTAATGTCCGATAAGAGCAATGGACTCAAAATGAAACCTAAGCTGTGAACTCTGTCACATGATGAGGGGCTTAACTTCAAGCGATCATAGTTCCAGCTAGGAGTACCGCATATATCACTGGAAAGCATTACAGATGCCAGAGTAATATGCGCGTACCCACCAGACTAAGTGTAAAGAATTAAATCAATATTTGCATGAGTACAATATAACAGGTCATTTTTGTAAAAATATATTATTTGGCAAAAGAGTCAGAAACGTAACCCCAATTTATAACATTGTTCCTATGGGAAAATGTGCTTCGACTTACGACGCTTCGAATTACAACGCGACTTTCAGGAACCCACTGTGTCGTATGTGCGAGGACTGCCTGTATATTATACCAAGACATAAAAAAGTAACTGCTTAATCTGAATTAACCAGCGAATTCCAGGAAACATTCTTGGTCAACATTTTTTTTCTTCAACCCAATATCTAATTTTGTATTCCTGGCTTAACTTTGATAGTTTAAATTAAAATTGGAATTCAGTTGGCAAATGAGAAGGCAAATGGCTCAGAATATAGTGGGGTAGTAAGCAAAACTGCAAATAGAGTACAGATTCTGTCTAGATTAGAAATATGCCAATTATATGCAAAACATTAATATTTTCATCATCCTCTCAAAAAGGTCTACACATACTAAAATCAATTTATGTACTTACAAATAGGCTGTATTTAAATACACCAACATATTTCAGGCACCATAACCTATTGGAAATCATTACATTTTTATATTTGTTTTAATGCTTTCAAAACTTTGTCCCCACTTTTGAACTGTGTTAAAGTGTTCTGTTTAGTACAAATAAGGACTTGGCCTTCAAATTTCTCACTTTTACAGAGGATGATTAAAAAATTAGCTAAACCCCAAAGTTCTGTACAATGCCGCAATCAAAGCAGATGATTAGCTACTGTCCAACACAAATGATTAGCACCTTTTTATTCTTCTTGGAACATGTTTCTGGTTAAACCAATTAACGATTCAGGTAAAAGCTTTTTTTACATTCCTTTTAATCTGCTTTTTGTTGTTTTTTTTTGTTTTTTTTTAAAAGACAAAAACACTAACACTGATACAGTCATGTACATTCTAGTGGTTATATGAATTGAGTATTTTTTATAATTATATATATAAAAATACACACACTTTCAAAAAGGTAGCATAACTGCATTGCATCTGTAGGTCTTTAGGCGTCGGTCTTCTTTTTGTTTTTCTTCAGGAAGGAAGGCGTGCGGAACTTCTTCTTCTTCTTGGAAGGGGACTTGCTGGGGGATTTGTCGCTGCCTGGATCAGCAGCAGCTGCTGTGTCCTCAGGGGCCTGGGTGGTTGCTTGTTCGACAGGAGGGGGTTGCGAGTTGTGGTCCTCAACAGGGGGAGACTGCTGCTGCTTCCCAGTCTGGCTTTTGGTCAGATCCTCTGGATGGGTGCTGATCTCCTCCCTTCCAGAAGTAGGGAAGGTGAGGGCTTCCGAGGGCTCATCAGGGGTCAGGTCTGGAAGGGTCTGTCTCAAAGTTGCTGCATCGCTCTCGTCTTTGTATGTATGTTCTTGCTGGGATTCTATAGGATTCACAAAAGCGGGGGGGGGGGGGGGGGGGGGGGGGGGGGGGGTAATAGAAAGTGTTTTCATATCTTTGGGTTCTTACCAGCAAAAATGCATTCTTTGTCACTCATGTAAGACTTACCATAGTCTTAGATTTTACTGAATATAATATTTTATTAATTAGCTACAGACTGATCCTTGCTGCTTATATTGAGCTGGCTCAGCCAGGACAGCCAATTATAAATAAAACATGTAATACGTTGAAGCAGAGTTTGTTGCATATCTCCAAATACCATATATTAGGGTTTGTAATTCAGGTCTGGCAATGGAATGTGAAACAAGTAATCTGATTAATCAAGCAAGTTTCCAGCTGTCTATATATTGGATGGATACAGAGTTGTAGCCTCATCACATTATCAGAAATCACTGCACTGCCTCACTGAACTGAATTTACAGTACCGGTAGCCATCTTTTTTATAGTTGCACTAAGTAACTATTAGGCTTGTACGAGAACAATCAAATTATTTATCAATTGGGACCCCACGGTAAATCGACAATATTTTATTGAAATCGAATATTCCATGAAATTAAAAACATGTATTGTACATTAACTTACTGTTAAGAATGTAATCTATGTTGTTGCTTCTAAAAGTTACCGAATGTGTGTATGTAACCTGCTCTGTTAATGTATTTTATACATATTTTGTTTCAAATCAGTCCCGTCTGTGAAATTAATAATATTTAACATTACTGTTTTTTTTTTTTTTTTTTTTTAACCTTTGTTTTGAAACAATGCACTATCCGCAACCTTTTTAGTTTGATTGCCACTGGATAATAAATGGCACTGGATCGTAGCTCAATGTATGTGATCTAATGAAACATTTCAGGTTGTACAAAATAGTTTACCACCAGTAGAATTCAAAATTATTGTACATGATCCGCTGCGATAATTGTAGGTTTTTAAATAAATTTTGGACACAAAATGTGGATCGCAAAATGTTCACCTGCTAAACAATATCAGTTGAGACCTCCTAGGATACTAACCCCCCACCCCCCATGCCCATATTTACCAAATCAGTGAGGATAGCCTAGAGTGGTTATTGGTTGCTGTTAAGTGTCAATCAATAAAACCTGTCCAGTTTTCTCCCAGTTTAGAATAGCCAATTATATTTAGGCTCCGCTCACTGCTACCACCCCCACGCTGACTCTGGAAGGCGAAGACAAACACATGCTGTCCTCCGAAGCGTGTGCAGTCAGCCAACGGCTTCTTTTTTACACTGTAGACCTACCATGCAGCTACCTCAGAGCTACAGCATCGGAGGACATTGCAGCTCTGGGCAGCTTACAGGCAAGCCCGCAGGCACCCGGCCAGACTATAGGGGTCGTTGGTGCACGGTGAGCCGAGGACCCCCTTACCGACCTAAGACCCCCCCAGGCGGCACTTGGCCAATTGTGCGCCGCCCCCTGGGAGCTCCCGTCCACGGTTGGCAATGGAATAGCCTGGACTCGTAACGGCGATGTCCAAGCTATAGGGAGCATCCTGCACTCCATGCGGAGCGCCTTTACTGGATGCGCCACACCGGGAGCACCATAACTTCATTGTATTTAAGTGGGGGGCAAAAGTACCCAAAATACAGTTTCATGAAGAATTAATTTCATGGTCTGTGTTACGTTTTTCACAGCCTTGAAATAGGTCGGGCCTTAGTAACGTACTATAAGTGTAAGCGAATCCACAAGGACGAAACACTTCTCTGAGCACTCCAGTATGTAAATTGATTAGGCCTATACATGTACGAAAGAGATATTCTTCATATCGTGGTTGTAATGTGGGCAGTAGATCAATTAATAATAAATCCAGATATACGTATGAAAGAGAGATTATACATATTCAAGTATGGAGACGCAAAATAAAATTAAATCAACTGCAGTTATTGCTGTCGAAAGTTCAGTTGCAAGAAGGGGTCGGCTACCTCTAATATACTGTTTGGAAAAATGACGATACAGTTACATTCACTGAAGTTAATGCAAATATAAGTGGCTATGCAACGTCATGTAAAGTTTGGATTAAAATATGACAGCAAAAAGTGAAATGCATCTCTGCAGTCGCGGCACACTGGAAGGGATTGCTGCTTTCACTAGCAGAAGCTGGGCCACATAATCCATAAATTGTAACCAACAGCAAATTTAACAAACAAATAAGAGATTAGTTATTTCCAAGTGAATAGCCCAGAATGTTAAGGTAGTTTTTAAAGCTGTTTTTTTTCCCTCTTACTCTGAAAATTTTACACAAAACAAGGCAAAGGTTAGTGACAGCAGGAATATGAAAATTGGAGAGTGCTATATTTAAATGCTGATGTCTTAAAACATCAGGATTTGTTTGAATTAGTTTTTTTTTTTTTTTTTTTTTTTTTTACTATGCTTTATAAAAAGAGGACTTATTGTTCCTTTAAACTGTTACTGTGAGAAACTTTTTTTTTTAAGCATTTTATCTTGATAATGATCGAGAATTGTCACTAGAATTAGCACGATAATTGATGTCAACACCAGGGTTCGACCAACTACTTGAAGATATTAAATGTCTCTGAAGCAACTGAACCACCAAAGAAAACCCCCAAAGTAGTAAGTAGGCATGCCGATTTGGAGAACAATTCAATGAATTAATAAAATGACAAAGTGGGCAATTACCCTAATCTTTCAGGACTGGCTAAAACAGAAACAAACTGAAATGGATGTCTCAACTGTGGAAAATGCACATCTTAACAAAATACTAAGGGATTTCCCCACCCTCAATGCGAGGAAAAAATAAATCAAATAAAATATGCCTTTACAAAGATACAACCTCAATTACACATATGGAGGCAGTTTGCGGCCATCTGCTGTCATACAGAGCATTAGTTATGTGCTGCTTTTCATTTTCCTCAGAAAGCTAATGATGCATCTTTGAAAATGGCTGCCCGTATGTCATGGATGATTCGAGATTGGGCAGTAATGTTCTGGTTTGTCTTTTCTCAGCAGCAAGTCACCTTGCTGCTTGTGTTTTCGGGCAGTGACGTCTTTTGTTGACTATTTTAATCACCATACTGTACTCGAATTTAAGATGCAGGATATTTTTGAGAAGCAAATAAATTAGTTAAAAAGTGTGTCTTAAATTCAAAGGAACACAGTATACATACTTTTGATCACTTAAATACAGCAAACGTTTACCTTATTGACCCAAACCTGTTACACTGCATTTAGGAACCTTGCAGTCTGTTTAGTTTGCTTCCGGTAAATGACTGAACACACTAAATAGAAATGCATAATTTCTTCAAAATGTCTTTAACAAGCGAGACACCAGCTACAAAGATAGGAATGATTTCTGCTAAAGATCGCTTTGTCCAGTACAGGGGGACATTTCATGTGCCTGTTATTTTTACATTTATTTGTTTTTATTTGATTTGATAATTCACTGAAAAAAAAAAAGAAGTTGGACATAAATTAAGTAGTCTACAATTTACCATTTACTGTTTTTAAGGTAAGCATTTAAATATTTAGGAACATTTGTTGTGATTTTTTTTTCGTGCTTTAATAAATATGTTTAAAATCGTGAAATAACAAATTTTTGGACTGTGAAATAAACCATTTTTACCAATAAAAAGATACAGCCCTACATATACTGCATATCTCAGTTCACATCCTAGTTTAGCTCAAGCTGCCATTGACCATTTGCTTTTGAATTTGCTTCTTTTAAAAAAAGTAAATTAAATATTCTTAACTATTATTTTTTGAATCCAATAAACCTGCAACACTGTTTTGCACTTCTACAGGCACTTTAATTCAGGGTAATAGCACTTCAGACATAAATCATATATAAATTAATCAAATTGCACTTTCTTACCTGATTTAATAATTCTAATGCAGGTCTTTTAATCCCATGTACAAGTTGTAAGCAGTATAAGCCATATACAGTTAATCGAGTTGTCAATTATGCCCTGGAGTCTACTGTTACGAAGGTGGCATGGCATGGCCTTGATTTAAGAAGGTGCCAGAAAAAAGCCAAACATTCGATCTCTCCTGATGCCAACAAAGCAGCTACTGATTCCAGATTGTTATGATGTCCCAGCTGTGGAAACGCTAAATAAACAGTGAAAGATAACACACCATCCGATCCAATTTACATAAATTAGCAGCCTGTTCCATGGTTTGTATTCCATCCCATATACAGAAACACCATGTGGTCCATCAACCATATGTACTGTACTCAAAACCACCAGTCATAACTGGGCACTTTTTATTTAATGTCTCCCTTATGTTATGTTAGCTGTGACTTGGTCAATAAAAGTTTTATACATGGGAAATAAAAATGGTTTCTGTTAGTAAGTGACCTAGGCCCATTTTAAAGAATGAAAAGCTTTGTAACGAACAAGGCCAAGTTATTTGAGAATGGCTGTGTTTGAGAACGTTAGGTTATCATAATAACCTTAGTGATTGTGACACAGTCATGGCCCGCCCGCGAGGGCATAAAATAACAGCACTCGCAGACCTCAGCATTCCTTGGTGGTAAACTGCTGCCCAGAGCTTCTCAGTCTGCTCAGAGTCCACCAATTACTTGGAAGAGTGACTCCTTCCTCGGAGGAGGCAGCACAGGAGGATGAAGAAGACTGTTTCCTGCAAGGGCTACTTTCCCGGGCACGTCGTCCACTCTCCCCTGGCACAGAGCCATGGAGGGAGGGGCTAGCCACCTGTCTAACAGGGAGTGCTCTGTAGAGCTGTGGGAGAGACATTTCTCCACTATGCGCTTAGACAAATACACAAAACTTGTAGAAACTGCAGTTCACCAGTGGCCCCAGGAAGGAAGAGCATCTACCATGCTTGTCCTCAGGGATAAAACCCAGGCATTATGCAAGTAGCAATGCAGTGTACAGTAACACTGTACAGGTGCTGC
Organism: Polyodon spathula; assembly: GCF_017654505.1. Taxonomy (NCBI): domain Eukaryota; kingdom Metazoa; phylum Chordata; class Actinopteri; order Acipenseriformes; family Polyodontidae; genus Polyodon; species Polyodon spathula. Next base: position 57,772,404 of record NC_054535.1, on the reverse strand, counting down.
CTCAATCTGCTTAAAGGCTGCAACAGGGCTGTTCAAGACCTCAACAAGACCAGCTTGGCATCGAGGATGGTACCGGGTCGGGTGACTGTGGCACCGGGTGGGTGTGGTATTGGTGCCAGTTCGGTACCAGGAACGGAGTGTGTCAGTAACCTCTGTATCGGTATGGTACAGGTCCACCAGTTAGCACTGTACAGGGATGCCCACCTGAAAGCCACCCAATCAGTACCCATACGAGACTGAGGGAAGCCTGCTTGTTTAAATGACCTAACAGCCCTTGCAATGGTGATGCAGAGCTGTACAGGGAATCAAGATGCTCTGGGAAAGATTGCAAGCAACCAGACCTGAAGCAGCCTCTTGGTCCTGCACAGCGCACACTGCAGATAAGCCTGTGCTTAGCCTCTGAAATGACAGAAAATACAATGAGAAAAGAATATTTCTCTCATTCAAAATACAGTAATTAATTACTTTAATTATACAAAACACCTCGTAATTTTGGCCGATGCCAAAGTGTGAATAAAATAACTCTAGCCGGAGCTACTGTAGTCTCGGGAGAGAGCACAGTCAGCCGACTTGCATTGCTTGATCCCTGGGAAGAGGAGCCTCAAGCCGCTGGCTTCACACTGGGCACAAGGCCGCAGTGGGACGTAACAAACAGGTTGTAGTGCACAATATATATGCGTAATGAATTAAAAAAAAAAAAACTATTAGTAAATAAATAATTGCATAAATTATGAAAATACAATAATTAGCAAAATGTACACAGTCATAAGCAACAAGTACTTATCTGATAGGATCCTCCTGTCAGGTCAGTTCTTGAAAGGAAAAATAGCGCTGTGTGTGAGCGCTGTCATTTTATACTCTCCGGGGCAGGCCATGACTGTCATAGGCTCTGCGAGCAGCTTTGATATATTCTATTCAGGTTTAGGATCTTCAGGAGGTAAACACCCATCCGGTAATGGTTACATTTTGTACTTGAAAGGGAACTACCATTACAACGACGCAAAGACCTGGGATGCTCCTTAGGTGTTACTCAGGCTAGTAAGTTTGCAGTGGTAAAGCTTCGTTAAGAAATTGAAGCAAAAAAAAAAAAAAGCACTGTCACCATCAGGCTAAACAATTCCCACTCAAAGTACTTTCTCTATATGATATTCTTAACCATACCTTCCCCATAAAGATCAGTTGTAGTTTACCCGCATCCCTCTGTATATTGTGTTACATTATTATATTCTTCCCAAACCTTAATTTGCAGTTTAACTTTTAGAAACAATTGCCCTAAGCAAGCTTTAAATAAAAACAGGATTTTAAGCATTTATGACAACCCATAGACTTTACTGTTAAATGAAAGAGAAGCTAGGAAAAGAAGAAAAAAGAAAAAAAAAAAAAAAAGTTAACCATAAGCTTTTTGTTTCTAGGACTATCTCAGAGCACTCAAGATTTATTGACCCACCAGAACCTTTTTTTTTTCCCCCAGGAGGTACTATAAATCTACAAACTGGATATCATACCACAGGTTGAAATAAATTAGGTCTCCATCATGGAAGGACACCTTTCATTTCAGCAGCATGTTTTTCCTCCTGTCCAAGAATGTGCCTATTTAAGCTGTAATTGTTTGGGCTTGTACCGATTAGGAGGTGCAGTCTGTATGTCCAATGCCATAACAGGCATAATAACCTTAAACGAGCCAATGTATATCCAACTTTCATTTTGTACAGGGCAAAGTTTTATGGCACTGGTTGCATCTATTTGGTTGAAATTGCTGTTACAACCACCACCTAGTTGTATTAGTGTTGGACTTGGTGGGATCAGTATTATCACATTACGAGAATATGACTTCTGAAATAGTGCCTGTCACCAAAAGAGAGAGAGAGAGAGAGAGAGAATGCAGATGCATTAAATATTTATTTCTTAGCAGATGCCCTTACCCAGAGCAACTTACAGTTGTATACAAGAAATACATATCAAATACAAAGATGCAAGATAGTCAAGCCATGCATGACAAGGTTAAAAAAAAGGCATGTCTGGAAATGAGATGCACAGTACTTACTATGGTAACAGGTACTCTTTAGCATATCCATCTCCTGTTTGTAATGTAGGCACAAGAGGAAAAAACACAAGTAGAAAAATGTCTATGCATTCATCACAGCCAAAAACAAGACCCCAGAAATGAAATGGAAAAGTGAATGGAAAGTACAAGACACATGGTAAACCTTAATATATAAATCTTAAAAAACTAAAAACAAAACAAACAAACAAAAAAAAGACGGGGGGTTAGATTACACCTGTTGAAAGATCTGGCAAATAAAATTATTCCCCATATTTATTTTTCTTAGTTTTTAGAAGCTTATTTTGGCTGAATAGTTTAACAAGCTAAACTAAGCATACTGAATTTCAATTTAGCATTTTTTACAGTTACTTTATGTTACTAATTTTAAATGATTAAAGCATATCCTTCATATCTGAACAGTTCCATCTCCAATACGATAGGTGTAATCCAAATGTAACAAAGAGCAAGAGGTGTGATGTGCTCACATATTTTATAGTACTGTAACAATATCTACAAAAATCAGTGTTTTTAATTCTGAAATCCTACATCTGGCTACTTCAGTAAAATGAAACAGCCAACCTGACCTAAGTGTCCTAACTACAGCAATCTGAAATGCAAGTGCTTAAGGTTTATAATAAATATCCTATCAATGCTAAAAATGACTTGCATTCCCAAGCTTAATAACTGTTTATCAATTTATTTATTACAGTACACATTATTAGATGTGACAGTCTAACTTTGCTAGTCACACACACGTCTTTGCTAGTTACATACACCTCTTTTCCCCATTATTGCTCACAAACACTTCCCATCACAAAATGTTAAAATGGCACAGACCGTTAGTCAAACCCAGTCCAGTTCTGAACTGTCCATGCTATCAGTGAAGTAAGAGAACTGTGAACACTGTACCTTCCTCTGCTTTAGTCGGGGTGCTTGGTGGTGTGCGTGTGGGAGTGGGGACTGCAGGGCTCTGCTCCTTCACTTCTTCGGACACCAGTTGGGATGGGTCTAAACAGTACACAAGAGAGAAAATACTGATTAATAATGATAACTAGAATATCTGACTCTATATGCAAGTGACCTAAAATAAACGGATACCATGTGCACATACGAATGGAAGATATGTATTTTATTTATAATTTAAGATGAAATTAACCTTTTTAATGAACATATTACTGCCACTGGTAGAGGTGATACGAGTTAATATAGACTTAAAAAAAATATATTACTGATGGCACAGATGTACTCGGATAGTAAAAGATGTAATGTATATAAAGATATAGAAAGTGTTGACATACATAATGATGACAGAAAAGTTGAGGATATTTTGAAACAGTAAAAAGTTTATAAAAAGGTATTATGAAATGGACCGTCACCCAATTTAACACAATTTTTTGAAGAAATTAAGATGATCATAATATTTACAGTAATAATACTATTAAAAATGTATAGGCCAACAGCAGACAAAGATGAAAGAATCCCAGTTGAATGTTAGGGATTACAAGGTGTTTTGTTGTGTTAACATTGACCATCACCTTTAGAATTTCAATCAAGTAATCGCAGAGAAATCAAAATCACAAAAACGCTGCAATGCAGCCAACACCATGCATTGGATTAAGAACCAGGTATAATTGAAACCAGACAATGAAGACCATTTCAGAAAACAGAGGGAAATCATGAATCAAGAATCTCCAAAATGTGAAAGTAGGATAGAGACTGCCCTCCTTCACCAAAGCCTAAGGATGCTCAGTAGTACCTGAGGTCATATTAAAAAGATCAGAGTTCGAGCTCAGAGCTTTGATCACTGCAAAATGAAATTCCTTGTGAGGTGATTCGACTGGGTCTTTCTCCTCTGAACCAGGCTGCTCTGCATTCCTGCTCCCAGTGTCTGAAGATTCCTGGCCAGGGCTATGGGAAGGCAGGGAGTCAGTGGGCCCATCACAGCTGTTCAAGTCTGCTTCCTTTCCATTACCAAGTGATTTTTCTGGCTCATTCCGGCAATTGGAGGGGTGCTGCGTCTGTTGGCTAGCACACTGGGGAATAACGGCAACCTCTGCTTCCTCCTGTACTGGATGCAACGGGACAGATTCTGCCTCCTCGAACACCGCGTCTAGTGCAGTGACATGAAAACGGAAAGCACACATGGATGCAAACAGAAATCACAGCGGCACTACTTCACACAACTATTGTTTATTCTATATAGATATAGCTATTTCTTTTTAGAGCCTCTAGGCTCCTATTTTCTATGCATGGATGTCCTAAAAAATAAAAGGGTTGCCTTTTAATACACTGTACCTAAATAACATATGCACTTATTCGTTATAATTATTAAGAATTGACTTATTACTGTGTGTGTATTAACCTTTAAGGGATGTGATTCTCAAGTTATTTATCCCCTTTCTGTCTTAATGCTTTTATGCAAAGTTTTAAAGCAAATATTTATTTATTTATTTTAACTTAATTTGTGCAAATGCGTGTCAATGCCATTGAGAAAGTAGTTTTTAAAACAAAACAAAAAAATAAGGGTTTACCCTTCATTGCTAGCGCTGTGAAATAAACTTGAACCACATCATACAGGACCTAAATAAATAAATAAATAAATAACACCATCTCAGAGCAAAACTGTTGAGACTGTTATATTAAAACAAAAAATAAAAACTGGAAGCAGAACGATTGAGTATAAAGAACGGTACTTTCTGTTTAAAAAATTAACAGCAAGTAAATAATATACATGTTACTTTCTGTCTCACTGCAACAGGTGTCGAGAGATAGATCAAGTTGTAGTACTACAAAGCAATTCATTAATAATTAATTATTTAAGGATTAATAATTTTGAACCAAGCACTATTTCCCTTTCATACCTTGGCCGTGAAACATACATTTACGTAGCAATCTTTATATGGTTTACAGGCAAACCCCGAAACTGGCCAATTTGTGAATTGCCCGGGCAAAGTCCGAAATGAATCACAAAGATCTTTCATTCCGGGCTTTGCTCGGGCAGATCTAGGAGTGCCCAACAATGCCTGGTCAAAGTCCGAAATTAATCTGAAAGATCTTTCATTTTATGATTTTCAGGGGCCACAGTCAGAGCTACCTTTGAAGAGCTTGGTTGACACGCCTACTTGAGTAGCGTCATTCACTCACACTGTCAAATGTGATTCAGCTAATTATTCATGTTCCACCCAGTAACTGCATCCATCTCTCTGGCTGGACAGTTCAATACAACTCATTATTCTTTTTTGTTATTATGTTGTTAATAATACTGTCCTTTTTATACGCAAGTGTCAATGGGCTTTCTCGTGTCAATTTTTTTGACACGTTGTTGAAAAGATGTTCCTTGTTTCCAAGTGTGACGTATATATATATATATATATATATATATATATATATATATATATATATATATATATATATATATATATATATATTTTTTTTTTTTTTTTTTTTTTTTTTTTTTGTCCGCTGGGCTGTAAGGATAGAGTAGAAGAAGCAGAAACGAGCTGTTAGTAAGGCAGTATCGAGGAGAGGACGTGACGAGCCTGTAGCTTGGAATTAGGTGCGGGATTAGAGGGGCCCAGGCTTGAAATTAGGATAGAAGAGAGATCCCAACCGATGAGCTTTCCTGTTGCCTAGGACAGAGTTTGGTTAGAAGTCTGAAAACATAAAAAGGGTTCTGCTCAGCAGAGGTGCCTCGCAGGGCGATAGGAATAGTTGAACAGGGTAGGACTGACTTGTCTGGTGCTACCCTTGCATGAGGTGAGACACAGGCCTCCTAAACCTGGAGCGGGAAGGCATCCCGCAGGGAACCTGCAACAGAGAGATGGGTAAAGGCCCTTGCACATCAGACGCGACGTGAAGAGCGACACGACATGGGCAACGTGAGAACATCAATAATACCTATGCTTTAACAGCACCCTTCACACCAAAGGCGACACAACAAGTGACGTTGCCGCGACAAATTCCAACGCGAGTGATGGGGGGGGGGGGGGGGGGGAACCTGGTCCTATTTTTGTGAATTCGTTGTGCGACAACTATACAACTGAGCAGCATGTGGTTTGAAATCAAGCCCTGTTTCACTTTCACTCAAAATGGAGAATATCATACTTGCAGTATCTAATTTCCCCGACAAGAGTCAAAGCAATTTGTCGACATACAAAAGTACTATCTGAATCTGGCACCATCTAATTTTAGTTCTTGGACTAATCTATGGAATTCATCTATAGCTGATCTTTTTCTTAGGATGCCGTGGGACCCAAATCCAGCACTTATGACGTCTGTGGAATAACAGCAGTAATAAGAGCTTTTCCTTGTCTCGATCAGCCATTTTCTATTGCGTTGTTAGTAATCATACTTTCTGAAAGATTTGGCAAATTTCCAGCTGTCGCGTCATGTCTGTGATCGCTTCTGGTGTGCATGGTGTTTTCGCAGCAAATTTGTCGTGTCGCGGCTACAAGTGACAACGATCTGAGAATGATTAATTGAATTATGATTTATTATTTGAATAGTGTTTATTAGGATTCGTATAACTCGTTAACCTTTTAGCGTTGCAGTTACTATATGGTAACAGTTTGGTTGTTACCATCATGAAAGAAAATGCATTGCAGCTACAGTTTTTTTTTTTTCTTTCCCCTTTTGTTTTTATTGTGTTCGGTTTGTGTTCACAATGCACTTGACTCATTTATATGGTGTGTGAAAAAGATGTTGACAATATCCTGAAAGGCATGTTGAAAGATGGCAACTATTGATGTATTGCTCTGATTTTAGACTCTTGCATAGTGTGGTGGAAGAAAGCACTGGGGGAGCACTTTGCTAATTTAATGAATTCTTGAATGCCTACAGCAGGAGAATGCATTTTACGCAATGCTGCACGGTTCTCCCTCCTAATGTCGACATTAAAAAGTAATTTGAGAAAAGATTTAATATATTTTACTATTTTGAGTTTTGTCAAGTTCAGGAAGATTTTGTCTGACCAAAATTTCTACCAGAGCTTCAGTTTCTCGCACTATTCTTGTAGTTTAGGATTACCAGATTTCCACAGTGAAAATAAACAGGATTTTTTTTTTCTTCTTTAAATTTACTGACCCCGTAGCAACTTGGAAGCTAAAAATAACATGTAAAACACAATAGTAGTTTAAAAATTAAACATCAGGTGAATTTATTGCAGATGATAACTCTCTATTTTATTTTTATATTGTCACCTAGTCAGCACATGTTAAATGTACAAAAAGCCAGATTTAAAAAATAGATCAGCTATTACCATTTGAACATATGCACATAATGAGAATGATTACACAAATAATCCATATACTTGTTTATTTTATTTCTGAATGCCGCGAACGGGCAAAATTACTCTGCCATTAACTTGCCAATCAGAGTGGTACAGTTTTGCAGCCTACTCGTTTGGCCAGATAAAATTGTCTCCGGGCCAGTAAAAACATTACCTCAATGGCCCAAGGGGCCATTAGTAAAAAATATAAACGTAGAGCCCTGGTTATCCACATAGGCAGGCAGCCACAGAGCATTACAGCTTTTTGATCCAGAGCAGAAGTTGCTTCTGGTTTTCTAAAAGTATTTGTCAGAATCTGGAGGTGCATATCTAGCAGGAGACAAGGATAAGAATTGTCCAATATTTGAGAACTATTGCATTATTACAAAGAGAATATAAAAAGTGGTATACTTGTGCCAAAATAGGATAGTATGATGGTACCAATAGTATACTAAAACCAGACAATTTTGGCATAAGTACACTTGCAGTACACTACTTTATCGTAAGGGTTGATATTGGATTCTGATCCAAACAACTATGGGAGGTGAAAAATAACACACATAAAACAACAAATGTGCATGCATTGTACATTAAAATGTGCAAGTGTCGGAGCTTTGGTGCGTGATGCTCCCAACGCAGCTCGCTTTAAATCAACTCTCAAGACCCACCTGTTCTCTCTTTAAGCCTGATATCTGCTATTAGCTGCTGTGTTGCTGGGTCATTACAGCCTGAAACATTTCCAAAGGGGATCCCCAAAAAAGTGTGAGAACCCCTGGCCTAAACCCTAACTCCCTGTGTGTTGTGTAAATCCAACACACAAATATGATCGTCTACGAATTTAAATATGCTAAGAGTTATTTGAGACGGGGGGAAAAAAAAAAATCATAATAAATAAATACATGTATTGTGGGGATAACAAAGACTCAAAAGCTGAGCTGGTCTCTGTTGAGCTGAGAGATAAAATTGTATTTTGTCTTTATGTACAATTAAAAAAAGTCACCTTGGATAAAGGTAGCAGCGTAATAAATAACAATGTGGTCAAGTTACCCATTATAATATGCAGTAATAATATGGAACTAAAATAAAGAATGAATAGCTTCAGTATCAAAACATAACACATGAAATACAAAGGATAATATCTAACAATATTTAAACTATTGTTGATTATATATGGATGGTTACTGCATCCTTCCATAGTTCAGTTATCTCTGCACTCAGTCTTTATAATGCAGACTTTGCTTGCGTTCCAGTTTGTTTATATATTCCAAATGTAATGTTGTAGTGTAGTGGTCCAAAAATGTTGCACACTACTCTGTATAATGTGTGATTTAAAACCAGTAGAGGTATATTTAAATTGAATGAAAGACAATATTTTGAAATCATTTTTTTTTTTTAATTTACAGGTTCCACTGAAAACTAAACTGAGAACGTTTATAAAAAGAAAAGCAATATAACAACATCAGACTCCCACTGCATAGCAGGTTGATCCATTCCTGTTTTACTATGAGTTTAACAAGACACACCTAAGCTTACAAGTATATTGAGGAACCAGTACCATATTACTTCAATTAGGAGTCACTCCTCTGTATTTTGTTGCATCCTTCATCTTGGTTATCAACAGTGTACACAGTACCATTAAAACAGTAGCAGAGTACTAAAAGCCTGATGAGCCTCCTCTGGCTTTTATTAACTTTTTATTCTGAAATACATTCATTTAATGTGTTACAGTTTTTGGAAAAGCCTGCAGAAATAGAAAGATAAAAGTTCTGAACTTCTGCCAGTTGGGATGCTATGGTCATAAAACAGTGATTTTGAAATAAAAAGGTGTGCAGACACTCACCTTCAAAGTCCTTCTGTTTGCGCTCCACTTCTTTGTGATACTCCTCCAGCTCCTGGTCAGTGAACTTGTTAAATGGGTTTGGTCCTGCAGTGCTCACGATCACCCGGGGCTGGTACTCCTTTTCAATGATCGCTTTGGATGCAGTCACCAGCTCTCCCTGGAAAAAATACAAAAAGGCTTCAAGACTACATTTTTATAGTACAGCTTTACATTTCAAATTCCTAACCCTTTGTCCTTTAACAAAACTTACAAGATAAGCCTTAAATCAAAATGATTTTTCTAGTCCTGATTTTTTAAATGGCCACAAATTCAATTGGAACACCACAGCAATAGCAGTCAATGCACTGGCATTCATAAGAATTTTCAGCCATTATTTTAAAGTGTAACAAGATTAAATCAAGGTATTCACCGAAAATTCAATCTGCACCAATTTGTGAGAAAGTGAAAAAAAACAACAAACTTATTTCACTAACAAAAAAATGGTCATTTTAACCGGTTATTGCAATACATATTTATATAGCCTATAATCCTGCCTGTCCTTTTCAGTACAATCAGTCCCGTGATCAAGTGGCATCTGCCTGCCTACATTCTTTGAGTGCTTGAAAAAACACCCCTCTCTGAGTCATAGGTACCCCCCCGTGTAAAGCATTGCAGGTTCATTCTCAGCTCTATGCACAAAACTGTGGCGATCGAAACCGATGGCAAAAAAAAAAAAAACCTGCGACATTGGAATACTACAATACCACAAAGTTCAGCGTGGTTGTGCTGGGCCACATGGCATGACAGTGTTCAGTTAAAGGCGGATCTCGTCGGTGGCCTGTGGCTGTATTTTATAACATTTTGGACCTGGCAGCCATCAATGCATATGTTTTGTACAAGGAATGTAACAGGGAAAATTGCAACAGGTGGGACTTCATCTTGAAGTTAGCCATGGAGCGTCGGCAAGCATATATGGATCAGAAAAGGGTAGAGACAAATGCCCCTTCTTGCAGTGCTGCAGACACTGCACCCACACGCAAGAGGAAACAGTGCCAGGATGCAAAATGCAATGAAAACAAAACTTTGGGTGTCTGCGCTGGTTGTGAAAGGGCCTGTGGTAAATGCTCAGGGAAAGTGGAGAAGAGTGTATTGTGTGTGGTTTAGAAAGCTGCCAGGTATGCAGGCTAAATAAATATGTTATGTAAATAATTTATTGTATTATAGGTAATTTGTGTTTTGAAGTAATACATTATATACTATTTTTGGAAAAAAGACCCTTTGATGTTATTTTTACAAACAAATAAAAAGGTTTATACGATTTTGTATGTACAGAGACCTGTTACTAAACAGTTACCAGTGAAATGTTTATTTTATTTGTTTTATTTACATTGCTTGTTTTGTACTGCTCCTTTTGGGGGAGAAAAAAAAAAAAAGTTTCATTTTCCACTTAAATCCGGTGTTTCTGCAGTGCAAATGTTTGATTTGATGTTCAGAAATAAAACTTGAGTTTTATACGATCGTTTGTCTTTCATTATCATATTACAGCTGTTTAAAAAGCTATCGGTTAAAACGACCAGTTTGGTGCTTCTAGGTAGTCTGAAATTCCAGCACCTCTAGTATTAAAGAACTTAAGCATTTTGTGTTTCATAGCGACTATTTGAACTTAACAGCCTGAACAGCCTTCCACACGCACACAAAGAAATCACGCATTACAACTTTTTATATGACGCCCCTTTTTCTTAGCATACATTTTGTTGCGCCCCCGTTTTTAAATGTTTTGAACATTTAGCTGACACATTAAATATGGATTTTTATAAAATAAATGTAAAATCTCACTTAGAATTTGCAAAAAGGCATGTGGGAGACTCTGAAAACAAAAATTGAACTATTTGGCCTAAATGCAAAGCTTTACGTCTGGTGCAAAGCCAACACAGCACATCACCCAGGTAACACCATCTCTACTGTGAAGCATGGTGGTGGCAGCATCATGCTATGGGGATGCTTTTCATCAGCAGGGACTGGGAAGCTTGTTAGGGTAGAGGGCAAAATGGATGGAGCTAAATACAGACAAATCCTTGAGGAAAGCCTGCTTCAGGTCTGCAAAAGACCTAAGACTGGGACAGAGATTCACCTTTCAGCAGGATGATGACCCCAAGCACACTGCCAAAGCGACACTGGAGTGGCTTAAACAAGAAAGTGAACGTCCCAGAGTGGGAACTAAATGTACAAAAATCCAGGTTTAAAAAATAAATGGGAAAAATATACTGGCCCGGAGACAATTTTAACTGGCCAAACGAGTAGGTTGCAAAACTGTACCACTCTGATTGGCAAGTTAATGGCAGAGTAATGTATTGTGCGTTCGCGCCATTCAGAAATAAAATAAACAAGTATATGGATTATTTGTGTAATCATTCTCATTATGTGCATATGTTAAAATGGTAATAGCTGATCTATTTTTTAAATCTGGATTTTTGTACATTTAGTTCCCACTAAAGCCCGGACTTTACTCAAATCTGTGGCAAGACTTGAAGATTGCTGTTCATCAACGATCCCCATCCAACTTGACACAGCTTGAAGAATTTTGTCAAGAAGAATGGGTGAATATTGCACGATCCAGATGTCTTAACCAAAAAGACTCACAGTTCTAACTGCTGCCAAAGGTGGTTCTAACAAGTATTGACTCAGGGGGGTGAATACTTATCTAACCAAGGCATTTCAGTTTTTTAAATTTTTCATTAACTGTTGTTTCACAATAAAAATTCTCTTGAATCTTCAAAGTGTTGAGTAAATCAAAGGAAAATAAATTCAATTTAAATGGATCAAGATTTCAGGTTGTAACACAACAAACTGTGAAAACGTCCAAGGGAGGTGAATACTTACTATAGGCGCTGTATGTCTTCATGTTTAGATTGTGTCACCTACCAGCACTGACCCCTACCCCTGTGCACGCTACAGAATATATTTATTGTGATGGGTTGGCTGATGGTTGCAGAGTAAATTGAGATACTGGAGTTTTGCAATTGCAGTTCAAACCCAGAGCTATTTTATTTTTCACACAGTAATGATTTTCTTTTAACAGTGTTCGAACAATAAAGAAAATAAATAAAAATAAACAACAAAAACCTTAACTCCTAGTCAGAGTACTACCTACACACGACTAAAAGGTTTCCACCATGTACCAGAATATACTTGGCTTAATATGCAGGCTACACAATAATAGCCATTATAAATGGCGCGTTACACACAGTTTACACAGACGATGTACATTCACTTTGTTTAGACTCGTTTCACACATCATACTTGTTTGTCCTCTAGCACTCGCTTCCAAAGCCCTCCTACACTTCCACCCTGAGGCTATCACAGAGGGCCTTTTATCCAGGTGTACAAATTGGTTAACAAGTAGTGAAATACCAAATTAACCCATGAACAGTTAATTCATGATTCAATCCATATTAGTTGCTAGAGTGACAAAATGAAAAATGTTACGTTATTATCATAACCCTGGTTCCCTGAAATAGAAATGTACCCATTATACACAGGGTTAACTTTGTTTAACTGAAAATTCTGAGACTTACCAAAGCCGTCACACAGTGACCAGCAAAGTTATCACACCAGTCTCCGCACCTCCTGGAAGGAACTAGACTCCATGCTGACAGTCAATTTTTTAATTGTAATCGAAGATTGTAATGGATACATTTCTAATTTTAGGGAACCAGGATTATGATAATAACCTAACGTTCCATTTCAAGTATGAAACGTATCCATTACGTAATGGGTAGTTATAACCAAGCTGTTGCAAAGTGTATTACTTTCTGAACAACTTAAATCTGAGACGGTCAGGCGGTAAGGCTGCCACAACATAGATGTTTATTACTTTATTTATTTACTGATTTATTACATAGCAGGAATCAATTCTCTGCAGGTGCTTCCGTTCTTGATATAGAAGCCGAATGATTGACTTGGAAGGTAGAAATACATTTAGGCAAGAAAGCAGGGTTGGTGCGGAGCGTGACCTTGGTCCTAGACTGAGAAAAACAGACAAGGTTTCACCACAGAAAAGTCTTGCATCTTGCTCACGGGCTTGGCAGAGGTAACGGCAAGCAAAAATGCTGTCTTAAGGCCTGGTCACACAGGCGACTTTTGTCGACGACAACGGAGCGACAGATGTTACTGGCTTGTTGCCTCGTATGACCACCCTGGGCAACACCCCGGCAACATGTCTCCCACTTAGGACGATGTTCTATTTTTCAGGCAACAGTTTCAATACCAGACAATCAAATTTGATAGTAGTGTCACGTGACGATAAGGCTAGACCATAATGTCTGACAGAGAGCGTATGATACATTCGGATTCCGGCATTTCATCCAGTTATATGTAGTCTAGAGATATGCAATACAATGTGTATGTGACATGCAAATGCTAAATGTCCATGATTACAATAATTTTAAGTTATGAATATAATTTTACAATAATAAAACACATGTAGCGCACTTTAAATGTTATTTTAAATTTAAATTTGCCATATATGCCTGTCATTCCTACATTAACCCCAAATCATAACATCTCTCATTTTAATAGTAAACAAAGTGAAATGTGTTTAAGAAATCTCAGGTCTGCCGCCTTGCTCTTGAAAGTCTAGAATTAAAAGTACAGTATTGAAAACATTGTCAAGGATAATGAATACCGATATTTATTATGTTTGGCATATGTAACCCTAACTAAATAATTATCTAATTAAGAAGGAACTACAGGGTTGTTATAATGTAATTAGTAAATTTTTATATTGCAGTCTTCCTTCACAGCATTTTTACGTCTTGTGACAAAAACGTGCACTATGATTGGGTTGTATTACATTGTTGCCTGTGTGTTGCCAGCTTGTCGACCGCATTCTTGTCTCTAGTATGACCACCACAAATTACAAGGCAACAAATGTGTTTCTCTTGTTGCAATCGACAAAAGTTGCCTGTGGTGACCAGGCCTTTAAAAAGACCAATGCTTCAGCTCGGTTAAGCTACCACTGAGGAACCTTGTCCTTAAAGGGGATGGCACAGCCTCCGCGTCCCTTTCAAAAATTGCCCCGCCAGGAAGTGAGCTCCTGGGGAGACATAGTCGACTTTAACACGGCAAGCAGAAATCGCTCGTACACCTTCAATGGTCGAGGGTGATTTCCCCTAAAAGAGGTCTTACAAGAATTGCAGAAAGACCACCATGGGACATGTAGTGAGGCTAAAGTGTTGTGTCAGACACCAGGTCTGGAACACAGTCCCACTTACACCCATACCGGGCTCGCGCAGGAGCGACCCTTGCTTTCTGAACAGTTGAAATAACTGTCAGATAGCCCTAGTTCAGTGGCCAGATCCACAGCTGTAGGCTCAATGGGTCGGGGTGCCTAAGGGTCCTTCGCGTCTGACTCCGGAGGTCTGAGTGGAGAGACAGCTGCCAGGGGTGGTCGAACAGTAATTGCAACAGCTCTGAAAATTAGGTCCTCCTAGGCCAGAACAGAGCTACTTAGAGCACCTTGTCCTGGTCTTGCCTGATCTTCTCCAGGTACATCGGTAGCACTGCTAATCGGTGGGAAGGCGTACAGCAAAGCCTTCGGCCCTTGTGGGCCATGTCGTCTACATCTAGCGGAGTTTCACCCTCCTGAATGGAGAACCAGAGAGGACAATGGGATGATTCCACGGAGACAAAGAGATCTATCTCTGCTCTCCCTAATTTGTCCCAAATCATGTTCACCCCTTTGGGGTGAAGTCTCCATTCCGATCTGCAAGGAACCTTCCTTGATAGGTCCGCTGTCCCATTCATAACTCCCGGCAGACTAACTGCTCGGAGACATAGAATGTTGTCATGTGCCCAAAACATCAGTTTGCTGGCTACTCCAAGGAGGCAGGGTGACCACATGCCGCCTTGGTGATTCACATAAGCCACCACTGTTGTGTTGTCCGTCCAAATCAATACATGACTGCCTTGAACCTCCTGAGAAATTTGGCCTTGCAGCATTTACATTGCTTGCAGTTCGAGGACACCGATGTGTTAGCCCACCCAGGGGGCTTATCATGCGCCCTGCGCTCCCCGCCCATTCCACAAAGCGCCCCAGCCATTGCTAGAGGCGTCGGTTGTGATGACCTCCCTCTTGGTAACAGTTCCCAGAGCCACTCCAATGCGCAGATGAATCAGTTGTTTTCACCAGGTCACCATGCTGGGACGCGTCACTGTAAGTAAGCAATTGGGGCTCACCACAGGCTGAAAAACCTTGCAAACCACACTTGGATGGGGCACGTTCAGAGGAGACTCGGAGGAAGTATCTGGGAAGCTAATGCCATCAGGCCCAGGAGCTGCTGGAAGGTGGACACCTTCAGTCTCTTGCCGAGCTGAAACAGTTTTAGGCAGGATGAGAACCTGTGAACTCCTCTGGCAAAGTGGCGATCATGTTGCTTGAGTTCAAGTGAATTCCCAGACAACCTGGGATGGCACTAGCTGGCTTTTTGGTATGTTTACCAAAAGACCAAGCTTACCTAAATGCTTGATAACTTGATCTGTGTGAGCTTCTGCTTGTGTTGGAGAGTCAACGCAAATTAGCCAGTCATCCAGATAATTTAACACACTGATTCCCTTGAGTCTCAGAGGGGCCAATATAGCATCAATGCACTTTGAAAAAGGAGCTAGCGAAAGGCCAAACAGCAGCACACAGAACTCGTACCCTTTTCCCTGGAAGGAGAAGCACAGGTACTTTTTGTGGCCTGGTAGTATGGGGACAGAGTGAACTGGGACATAGAGGGGAAGGTGAAATGATCCACAGGTGAGGCGGGGTGTGCAGGCTCCCGGCGTGCCACAACCGAAACATACAATCCAATTATATACATTATTATTATTATTATTATTATTATTATTATTATTATTATTATTATGTATTTTTTTTAAAACAAAAACTTAGCTTTCAATGAAACCATTTGAAACTATGAATCTCTCTACAGCTTGCTCGAATTAGGCTGAAAAGAAAATGCTGCTGTTGAACTGTCGTCATGGAGTCTTGTGCCTTCCAGGAGGGGCGGAGACTGGCGTGATGACGTTGCCGGTCACTGCGTGACAGCTTTGGTAAGTCTCAGAATTTTCAAGTAAACAAAGTTAACCCATTGTGTAATAGATACATTTCATATTTGAAAGGTAACAGAGACCTCTACTGGTCAGAACTTAACATGCAGGGAATAAAGCTCTTATTTTTTAATAAATTATTTTTTTTTATTTAAAACAGATTTGCACCTAAACTGGAAAAAAAAAAAAAAAAAAAAAAAAAAACTTCCTCAGACATTGACGAGGCATGTATCTCAAAATTGTTCTGACAGATATTACGCAGATTTCTGTACCCCACAGAATTCTGTATCCCCACAATTCCATGCCTGTGTAGATGCAGTTTTTCGATGATCGCTGGATATGCATGCGTGATGTTTCTGTGCCCAAGCTGCACTGTGTTCTCAAGCACTGCAATTGAGTTCTGCTACAGCTTGCAACAAATATTGTAAACACGACAAAACTAATTACGTGACAAAATAAAACAGCACATTTAACAGCAGATGTTCTAGATATACAGTACATTCAGTCTCCTGTGTTGCTCAGTACATGAAAACCCTGATTAAAAAGTAACCTTCCAAAACTCTTTCCTTTAAAACACATTTTCATTTCATTACATGTAAATACTATTCAGAAACATCATGCGTACAGTCTACCATATGTAACACCTGAACTAACTTGTACGCCAAAACACTGGTGATTTCTCTTCTTATAAATAATAATAATAATAATAATAATAATAATAATAATAATAATAATAATAATAATAATGTCTGTGACACTTCAACAGATTGAGTTTCCAAACCAGTGGACCAAAAGTCTATGCTTCAAGGAACCACTGGATATAATTCCAGCTGCATTCTCCTTTCATGGAACTAAATTAACTAACTAACACATTCACATAAAATCGAACTGTTAATATTTAGTTTGCACACCTTGCATGTGAAATCCTTTATCAAGTTTCACAAAGTTACCTAGAAGTAATCTACCTCATATTGTTATATGAAGAACTTATTTAAAAGTAAACTTGCCACATACTTAAACTATATACTGTTAATAAGCTTAATCTGATATATTTTTAAAATTGTCTGCATTATCTCAGATATACTCTGTGCATTGGATGTGGGTGTGTGTGTGAGTGAATACTTACTTTCTGACTTTTCTAATTTGTTCAGTATTTGTGTACTTAAAATACTACTACTGATTAACCATTCCTTGTCTCTGCGTGTGAATGTGTGTTCATAGTAAATCCTCAATCTTTGAAACACGTCAATTTAAATATTATTGAGAGAACTAATCAACCCAGATATTAAAGTAATTATTGAACTGTTCCTACACACCATTATATTTTTTGTAATCATAGGTTGCTCAAAAATAAATAAATAAATAATAAAAAAATGACCAATAAACTTCAATAGGAAATTAACCTGGGAAAAGAAATTAAACAAAAATCGAATAAAAAACAAAACTGGGCTTTTAAAGAGAGACCGAACCCAGAAGGCATTTGAAGCAACCGAGTTAAAGGCACAAAACTTACGGAGCAGAGTCCCGTCATGTGACTGAACCCTTGACATCTGTGAACTGTAGTTTTGTCTTTCAAACAAGACCTCAACCAGAAGGCTGGCTACTACGGTGCCTGACAAACGCAGTGTAAAAGGTTAACACTAGAATGACCAAGGTTGTCATTTTGACCATTTTTGGAATTCAAATTTAAATTGCAGTGTGTTCAAGATAAGGAGCTTTGCTTTCCTGACTCGTCCTAAATACATGTACTAATTACATATACAGTACCATGAAAAAGTATTTGCTGTCTGATTTTCTGCATTTTTTTGACACCGAATGTTATTAGATCTTCAACCAAAATCTAATATTAGATAAAAAGGACCCTGAGTGAACAAATAACACCAAAGTTTTGACACTTATTTGATTATTTATTAAAGAAAGTTATGCAACACCCAATGCCCCCGTATGAAAAAGTAATCGCCCCCCTAGACTCAATGACTGGTTACGCCACCTTTAACAGCAATAACTGTTACCAAACACTTCCTGTAGTTATTGATCAGGTCTCTCACAGCACCATGGAGGAATTTTAGCCCAGTCCTCCATGCAGAACTGCTTCAACTCAGTGACATTTATGGGTTTGAGCATAAACTGCTTGTTTCAGGTCCTGCTACAACATCTCAATGGGGTTTAGGTCTGGACTTTGACTAGGTCAATCCAAAACTTTAAATTTCTTGGTCTTCAACCATTCTGATGTAGACTTGCTTGTGTGTTTCGGATGGTTGCCTTGCTGCATGACCCAGCTGTGCTTCAGCTTACAGATGGATGGCCTGACATTCTCCTGTAGAATTCTCTGATACAGAGCAGAATTCATGGTTCCTTCAATGACGTCAAGTCATCCAGGTCCTGATGCAGCAAAGCATCCCCAAATCATGACACTACCACCACCATGCTTGACCGTTGGTATGAGGTTCTTATTGTGGAATGCAGTGTTTGGTTCTCGCCAGACATAACAGGGCCAATGTTGGCCAGAAGTTCCACTTTTGACTCATCTGTCCATAAAACATTGTTCTAGAACTCTTGACGATCATCCAGGTCTTTTTTGGCAAACTTGAGGTGAGCATTTATGTTCTTCTTAGTGAGCAGTGGTTTCCACCTTGCTACTCTGTCTGAATCCCATTTTTGCCCAGTGTATTTCTGATGGTAGAGTCGTGAACACTGACCTTGGCCGAGGCGAGAGAGGCCTGAAGATCCCTGGATGTTGTTCTAGGGTTCTTTGTGACTTCCTGGATGATTTTAAGCATTGCTCATGGGAGAGATTTTGGCAGGACAGCCACTCCTGGGAAGATTCACTACTGTCCCAAACTTTCTCCATTTGGACAATATGGCTCTGACTATGGTTTGGTGGAGCCCCAAAGCCTTAGAAATGGCTTTGTGACCCTTTCCAGACTGATAGGCATCAACAACTATTTTTTCGGAGGTCATCCGGAATTTCTTTTGATCGTGGCAACCTGTGTGCTGACAACTTCACTCTGATGGTAAGGGCCAATGTGAGTCAGATTTATATTGGGCAGGGCTGGCTCAAATCAGGCCTGATTGTTAACCAAAGTATTCGAACAACTGACCCTAATTATCCCTTTAACTGGGTTGAGTTAGCTAAGGGGGCAATAACTTTTTCACACCTGAAGATTGCATGTTTGATTACCTTGCACATCAAACAAATGAAAGCAGCACCAAAATTTGGTGTCATTTTTTTTCTCAGACTCCCTCTGTATACTACTACAACCCACAAAAAGATCTGACCAAATTCAATGTGAAAAGTGTGCAAAAAATGTAGAAAATCAGAAAGGCGGCAAATACTTTTTCACTGACCATGACATACATAATTTATTGCAACGTATCGACAAAAATGTTAGATGGATATTCTGGTCCAGGAGTCTTATCCAAGGAGTGGTCAAATTGACTGATACATATAAAACATTATAACAATTAAATGTTGTGGTATTATTTGTGTTTATCTGTCAGGACTTGCAGCTGTATTGATGTTTGATTATATCAGTCTGCATTCCTTAAGCGAGCGGTCTTCTGACATTTCTACTGTTTCAACGAGCCTCCGGATAGCCCATCAATCAGCCTTGACAACTCACGGCGCCCGGCTGTCTGTCTGCACTGGTTAATATACAAGTCACTCATTTTTCTAAGAAATTCATTGTTACCCCAATACACATTGAAAACGGATCGCGGAAGACGCCGGATTGGAAAGCAGTGTTTGGAATTACTGCAAAGTTTACTAAACAACGATTCTGACGCAGTAGACATGGACAATGACGTATCTGGCTCTGAACCAGACTCGGTTTGCAAAGATGAATCTTCCATCAGCAGTGACACCGAGGGGGCAGGAGATCCCGTGGGAGAAGCAATCCTGTGGCAGACCCTGCAAGGATGACAGCCACTTCACCTGCATCAGCCCCTGCACCTGGTCCAGCAGCTACTTCATCTGTGGCAGCCATTTCTCCAGCAGTAGCACCAGCACCATCTTACACTCAAGAGGATGGTAATGATGGCTGTTTGTAACACATAAATCATGGTGTTTAAGCTGCAGGTAGAAGGGGTGAACATATTTTGAGGGAAGTTCCAGGGCCCACGGCATATGCAAAACGCAATATTGATGAGAGCGCATTGAGTGCTTTTCGCCTATTGATTGACATGCATACGCTTCACCACATAAAACACTGCACTGCAGCAGAAGCTTAACGACAACTTCAAGAGGAATTAGAAGCATTCATTGCACTAATAATATATGCCCGTGGAGCATGTGGTGCCAGAAACCTGGGTTACTGTTGAACGCATAACTTTGGTTACATATATGCACTTTTATGTAGGCAATATAAACCTATTTAAAAATTTTTTGACATTTATTATCGTTTCAATTGTACAGTTTTGTATGTAAATGATATAACAGTATATACACAAATTTATTTTCAAATATTTGTTTATTTACCGTTTTTTCAAATGTTTCGGTTGTGTAGATGCTTTATATAACATTCCTGAATAAAACTATGACATATTCAATTGTTTGTCCTTTCATTATAATATTTATGTTGTTTTTAACCTGTTAAACCCCCAGCCTCCCACAGTCAATTTCTGCCTGGAGGGCTATGGCCTTAAATAAATCACATTATCTTCCAAAGTATAGACAGCACAGGCATGGTTCAGGGCTTGAATTCAAGGTAACCCCTTGGCCATTAGGACTAAAACCTCAGATTTGATACAAGTCTTACTTCGTACCACACTGGAATGAGATAGCCAGAAAAAAAAAAAACATAAAAAAACAAGAAACGTTTTTCATTTGTTTATATTCTATCGTCATTTTTTTCACCTTGTAGCACATGAAAAGACCTGGGTTTTTTCCCAGTGCTTCCCCAACATGTCTATTGAGAAAAACTGAGGGATCAAATTCTACATGAGTTTTTACAAAGCTAGGCCCAAGGGTCCCCAAACCTCTCCAAAAATGAATATTGTGTAAATCTTTACGGCCAGTCATACACTAGTTTCTTGAGCAAGTTCTAAAAGGGAGGTTACCTTCTGGCACCTCACATGCTATACATTGCCACATGAATTAGATTTTGTAATCCTCTTTTTTACTTATTTGTCCAATATTTCATTAAAAAGGTGGCCTTTTTGGAGAGCTTTGGGGTGCTCAAAATGTATCCATGATGAGTATGCATGTGTGGCAGAGCAAAGCTCTGCCTTTTTTAAATTGGCAGGGATGGGGTTAATTTCCCCTACCTGCCTGGGTTTATTATGTTCAGGTGGCTGGGGTTGATTAGTTGATTATGTTAATTAACGATAAATCAGCACCCAGCCACCTGACATAAAAGGAGGCCTCTGCTTCTCATTGAGGAGGAGGGAGCTGAGGAAGCAGGTTGGTGTTTGTGGTTGTTTTGTGATTTTTGAATTTTGATAAATCCAGTGAAGGCATTGCCCAGCCTGGAAACCTTATTTTTATAAGTTTTGTTTTGTTATCTTTATATTTGTGTTTAAAGATCTTTATTTTGCCCTTGTGCACTTTATTTTTGTGTTTATTTATAATAAAATTGTTACTTTTTTTGAACTGCAGACTGTCTCTGGGCCTCTATTCACTCACCAGCCTGCCACAGCATGACAAATACTCTCAGTTCATATGCCACAACTGTCAGGCACATTGATCTCACATAACTGTGTTTTGTATCTTTTGTAGCTCTGAATTTTTGTTACTCACTTGCTTGAAAGTATGTAAATGTCAAGCAGCAAAATAATGAGTTTTTTTTTTCAAAATAAAATGTTTACTTCAAATCAAATCAAACTATTTACATCCCTAAAGTGCTAACAACTGAACAAAAACCTAATAAAACAAACCGTACAAAATGAACAAATAAACTATTTACATCCCTAAATTGCTATAAAGTCTTTCTTTTCTAACGCATGTGCCATTTCTTGAAGTTTTTGTCCACAATGACACAATGGCACATCACAGGCTTCACATTTCCAGGGCGTTTTGTTCCTCAGTTTCCCTTCATTGCACAAAGCACAGTGTCTGCGCCCGAAGGAGGCCTTCATGGAGGGGTCGAGTTCCTTGCCCTCTGTAATGGCTACAGGGAGACAGAGTTTTTCTGTCCTTGCACTGGCCTCCTCCTGCTCCACAAGCCCGATGTCCACCAGCTGCTTGCATAGCTCCTCTCTAAATGTTTTGTGTGACAGTGCCTTTGTATTCTCAGCCTGTACCAATTCCTATGTAACAGAAAACTACTGACAACAGCAATGTCAACGAAATGATAAAAAAAGTTTCTTGTACCACTTTTTGGTTTTCTGTGCCATGTTGTAGTACTTTATAAGGGCGTCTGACAAATCCACCCCTCCGATGTGCTGATTGTAGGCCTTCACAGGAGCAGAAACAGGAACATTCTGCATTCTCCAAGTCCCATCTTCATTCCTAACCCGTCTCTGGACTTTGTCTCCTGTGTACACTTTATGGATGGAACTGCACATTGTCACTTCACATGTATCCATCCATTTGGTGTACAGTAGTTTGTCACTTCTCATCCAGCGAATTGTCGCCCTATCAGCTTTTTTAAGGAGGGTGTTTTCTTTTTTCCGTTGGAAGCCCTAACGATTTTCTTTAATGGTCCCACAAGCTCCAAATTTGAGCATGTAAAGGTCCCGAAACCGTGTTGTGCTGGTGTAGAAATTGTCAATGTACACATGGTACCCTGTGCCTAAGTATGACACCTTCATGAGGTTCATAATGGAATCATAACTCAGTCCTTTCCCAGAAACTGATTTGGATTTTCCTGTGTAGATGTTGAAATCACACGTGTACCCGTTGTGGGCATCAGCCAGCACGAACATCTTGAAGTCCCATTTTGTTGGCTTTACTTTTATGTACTGTTTGAACCCGATCCTGGCTTTTGAGGCCACCATGCGTTCATCGATTGAAAGGCTCTGTTGGGGGTGGTAGTAAGTCTTGCAGGACAGGAGAAGGGAATTCAAGAGGGATCTGAAACACGAGGCGATCCAGTTGTGGAATTCCTTTCTTCCGATCATTCTCCTCATCTTCCTCTGGGTCACTTATGTGCAGAGTCCAGGAGATCTTCATATCTCTTCCTGGACATCACAGTGTGGCAGAATGGGATTCCATAAGGTCTACGTGGACTCCAGTAATCCTTCACGTTGTGAGTTGTCAGTAGCCCCATGAAAATTAGGATTCCTAAAAACTGGTAGATGTCCTTGATTGAAACTGGATCCCACTGGTATTTTTTCCCTTCTGGGTCTGCTGCTTTTCTCCATTTTTATTTTTGTTTGTACACAAAGACTGAACGACGTTCATGCTGAAGTAAAGTTGAAAGAGGTCGAGCAGGGAATACTTTTTTGAAGTATCCAGTTGTGCTCCAGGTGCTCATGCAGGACAGAAGTGGTGCTGCATAGGTTCTATGTCTTCTTCAGTTACAAACTTCCACCTCTCCTCGGGGCTGAGGTTGAGAGGGTGGGGGTGGGTGTGCTTGCCCGCCTGCTCTCAGCTGCTCTTGCAGGTGCTGTAAGGGAGAGGGGAGGGAATGGATCGTCTCCTTTTCCCCTGAGAAACATCAAAACTCTCACTTGTTGAGGGGGGGGGGTGTTCTTTAATGTCCTCACTGAAAATAAAAAGTGAAACGAATTGAAAATTTCCATAAAATTTCCATTATCAGTATCAATGAGCAAAGATTCAAGCACTGCTGGTAGGTGAACATATGTTGATTATTGGATAAAGGCATCTGCTAAATGTCTACAATAATAATAATAATAATAACAATAATAATAACAGATGATGATGATAATAATGAGACTGCAGACACCTTGGCTGCTCTAAATCAGGCTGCCAGACTGAAAACACCTCAGTTCCTTTCATCTTTACTTTGATTGACATGTGGCAAACAAAGGAACTGAATGAGTGATTGTTGGGGCTGGCAGACAGCTTATCTTGAAAGGCTAAGAAACCTACACTGTCTCTAGGTGAGTAACATCACTCCTTGTAATCATGGAAATATAAAAAAAAAAAATGTTTGCTAAACACTCCCATGCAATACTAAATCAAAGAACATCAATGAGAAAATAATAAAGACGGCCGGGAAGCAACAATTACTCCTTGCAACTTGTATTGCATCGTAAAGATCAGGGACCGTATACCGCAGCACAGCACAGATGAGACATGGTGTTGCTCTTTACTATGCAATAAAAAATGTTGTGCCCCTTTAGAGTCAAATGGTTGCATTTTCTAACATATTTACAGTAAAAATGCATATTAAATTACAAATAATAACAACAACAACAATAAATGTGGTGTGGCTCCATTATACTTACAAATCCTGAAGAGGATCCAATCCATCTTCAAATGCTGCTTCAGATGCTGAATCAGCGCTCTCCAACCCAGAAAGTTGATCATTTTCGCCGTCATTTCACTATTATCCATCTCCTCCAAAACTTCAAAAAGACTGAATTGACTTCTTTTGGGATGCTTTGGAACACTGCTCGCCATTTCGTTCAATTTTATAAATTTTAAAAATTGAAAAATTATCAGAAAACGGTAAGAAACCTTGACCCTATGTGTGTAATGCTGCGCTCTCGCTTGCAAATATGTGTCTTGTTTACATACGCACAGATTACTCTTCAATGGTTTAGGCGACAAACAAAGTCAAGGTATGATTGGACAGCTTGTGACCTCCCCTACAACGTGAACAGGGAGATTTCACAATCAACAGACAGATGTAAGACCACAGCAGCGGAACGCACAGCTAGTCAATCTAAGTTGTTTTGTTATTTGAACACTTGTCACTCCACACAGGTGCGTAAGGAAATATCTCAAGCGGTGCAGCCAATTCGACCAAATCCTTTGCTGTTTGGCGGTAGGAAAACAATGTTTTGACCTTTTGTCAGTCGTTTTTGCTGCAAGTGTTTTGCTTTTTGATAATAATATAGTTCAGATTTTTGATATATAATTTTGTAATTGCAGTACCGATGTTCTGCCTGTGGATACGGGGGTGGGGTGGGGGGGGTGGGGGCGTAAGAGGTTAATATAGCGGTCAAATTGATCGTTCAAGTTTGTTCTAGGTATGCCTATAAACATGGTCATTCTAGTACTTATTTAAAACAAAATAAAAAAAATAAAAATAAACCCATGAATTCATTTAGGGATAATAAAGGAAGCAATTTTCCTTTTGTCCAAATTATTTTGTTTTTGGGAAGGTGGGTTATTAAAATGGAATGGAAGGAAATGCTCTACTTATGGGCTAAAAAACTAAATAAAATCTGTGCAATGACAATCCAGGAAAAAAAAAAACACAATTAATCAACATTTAGCAATTTTGAGGCCGAAGTTGTACAGTCTGCTGCCTTGGTCATCGCTCCTTCACGGTTTTTATGGAACATTTTACTTTAAAACTGAGCCTACAGTACATCTTTAAATCTTTTGCTCCAAGTGCTCTTTTCAAAGAGGCAAACAGGTCGGACTGGCAGAAGACCACAGTCCCAAACACAAATGGCCTGGTTTTATAGAGATCAATTACTGCTAATCTTGTAAATTATTAAAGATTAGTACAGGGCAATAACTTAATAAAAAAAAGTCACGTGAAAGGTATAGAAGATTTAATAATCATTTATCATTGCATCTAGATTTTACCAAAAATTTGTGCCATTATTCTGCAGTGCACCAAACTACAAACACAATCAGGATAATATAATTCTACATGATCATTGTTTAATTGATCTCTTTTCTTTTTGTAAATGCCTTGTTGCCATGGGCAAAATCTAAAATCTTCCAGTGTAATTTCTACACTAATATTTGGTTCTATATCTTGTACAATTTGTATCCAGTTCAGTTGAAACCAAATTGTTTTTGGGCAGGAACATGGAAACGAGACTTAACAATGCCCTTCTAGCCATTACTATTCCAGCACAAGGCTGTCACTGTTAGATGGCTAAGATTTCTGGGTGAGAAAAAGGGGTATTAAACGAATACAAACAGGCTTGGGTTAGATATGGGAGGAGGAGTGCAGGGTTATAGTTTAACGACAGGGCAGTAAGTACCTTTCTAACAGTTTTAGCGGGACTAAAGGCCTGCTCTGTGAGATCGAGCCCATCAATAGTTTCCGTACAGTCTGAGAGCGGAGCATCCTGTAACAGTAAATTGAGTAAGCAGAGCAAACTGTTTCCCTGGATCTGACATCTACAGCAATAAATTAAATCAGCCCATCAGCATGCAAAAAAAAAAAATCGCAATGGTAAAAAATATGATATTGCCAACATGCACACAAACACACCACACACAATACAGTATGATGTTATGGAGTATGAATATAAGAACATAAAGTTTACAAACGAGAAGAGGCCATTCAGCCTATCTAGAAGAAAGAGTCTACTAGTGAAACTTCATAACACATCAAAACTATTTTTTGACCTTTCACAATAACACAAATTTGTGCAAGAATTTTGTTCCCCCTGATTTCAATATGATAGGGTTTTGTATGCAAATAGAATTTGGGAAACTGTGCGGAGAACCAGTATACATAATAATTCAATGAAATCTGAAGTGCTAGCTGCATTTATTAAAATGTATGTCACGCTCGACATTACCCACGCTTGAGCAAAACGTAAAAAACGGATGACAATGTATTAAACTGAACAAGACAATTGTTGATAGTTTCCCCCCAACCACTTTGTTAACATCTGAATGTAGCCAGTATGTTAAACTTATTAATGCAGGTCGTGTCTATGGGATTGTTGTCATCACAGAAAATAAATGAGAAAATAAATAGAAACAATGAATGAAGAGCAAAAGAAACCATTACAGTATTCCTTTGAATTTAAGAAGCAGCCCAAATTTCCCACCCTCACGGTCTACAGCAGTCTGTTGTCACAAACAGCATTACAGTTATGCGCTGCTTCTTATTTCCAGTTGTGATTACTCACACATTTTCTCCCTTTTTGTGACCGGTTGTATTGCTTGGCAAGTAGAAAAATACTGGGGTCTGATTAGAACTGAGCCTAATAACGAAACGCTGAAATTGAAAATGCTTCTGTCTGAATTCCTCAGGAAGCTAATTACCCTTTGTGACAGGGAGGACCCTGTCGCTGGTTCAACTGCGCTGCTGCTTGGTAAACAGGAAGGCTGAGGCAAGTGGGAGGTCCTGATTGGCTGGGGGGCGTGCCCGGGGAGCCTACACCAGTTTAAGAATGCAGCAGCACCAGTTCGAGGCTACTGCACCACGGCCACAGCTACACAGGTGGGTATCGAGCGAAAGCTTGCTTTGTTTACATCGAGGAGGAGGTCGTCCACTCTGCAGTTTAACTACTATCGTACCCCTTCAACTGCCAGCCAGTCACATTGCTGTTTGTGTACTCCGACTGTCATATCTTTTGTTGGCGATTTTAATACATGCATCACTATACTGTACTCTAATTGAAGATGCAGGCTAATTTTTAGAAGAAAAAATTGGTTTAAAAAGTGCGTCTTAAATTCGAAGGAATACGGGATTTAGAAAAACTGACTAGTAATTTGAGATAAATGGAAAACACTACTATTTCAAATCTTACATGCACTTTTATGATTGAACTGCATTAAGCAATGGATATATTTCCATGCTGGCATGCTTTAACTTTTGAACTGAAGCCTTGTTTTTAAAACAGAGTTTATAAAAATCAATCCTGCTTATTTGCAATTATAACATAGCATGTGGTTTACCTAGAACACTTACCTGCCAGATTGTAACTCTCTGCAGTCAAAGAACTAGGGGGGCACACATTGTTAGTGACTTGGAATAACAAAAATGGAACATCTTGCACTCACCTGCACAAAGTTTCGATCCATCACAGATCCTGTAAGCACTTGAGACTGAGGGCCAGCAGTTTTAATATCCTGCAAATTTTGCTCACGTATCTACAAAAGAAATATTTTCAATGTAAAAATTTATTTATCCTTCATATTTAGTCTGTCCTACCTGCACAAAATTTTAAAAATGCTTTAGAAAAAAAAGGGAATAGAAAAGTTGTACAATTTTTAAACTATAAAATGTTTTTATTTTACACTTTCATGTATTTATTAATTTGTATTCAGCATATAAAACTAAGCTACCAGATCTTGTTTACAGTGTGGTCCTGTCAGATACCATATTTAATTTTTTTTTTTTTTTTATAACTGTCATCATATACAATGTGTTAATATATTGTTTGTATTGTAAAAACAAAAACAAACAACATTTCAACTTCAAAACAATACTTTGTTTCAATTCCATGATAGAACTGCCCTGTAATGTTGAGTGGAGTGATGTAATGCAAGCAACATTAGGCAAACGAAAAAAGGAGGTACTGCTGTGCTTGGCACCTTATGGCCCTTTGGGCAAAAGTTGTATTTTATTCTCATGGGACCAGAGAATTTTGCTGAAGAATGGTTAAGATTTTTGTTAACATCAAGGCATATTTAAGACATTGTTTTATGAATGTTCTTGGTTTGCAGCAAGGTCTACATGCATACTATTCTTCTGTGTTCAGGCACCTTTGTAAAGTTATTGTGTGCATCATTATGTCTGATGTTTCAAAATTTTTCTATGTTTTTGGCTGTTACCTTGATTTTTTTTTTTTAAGCTTTATGGATGATTCTCCTA
Source organism: Polyodon spathula (assembly GCF_017654505.1). Classification (NCBI taxonomy): domain Eukaryota; kingdom Metazoa; phylum Chordata; class Actinopteri; order Acipenseriformes; family Polyodontidae; genus Polyodon; species Polyodon spathula. The sequence continues at coordinate 57,743,536 of NC_054535.1, read as the reverse complement.
TGTGGCCTAATTTTTTTTGGATGTCAACTTCGTTTAATTGTTTTAGTGGAATTATTTTCCTTGGTACTTATTGTATTTTGGTATTCCATATTTCTTTGGTACTGCTTTGTGGCCATTTCATGTTGTAGTTTTCTACAAATGCTTTCATTAAACATGAATCCAACTCATTTGTCTTAATCATCATCTGCTTTACTGCCAACATGTTTTCTGGCTATAATGCAGCTGAATTACTGTGTAATGGCTTTCAATCAATTAATATATTTTAAAATTTGTTATATTACATTTTTACAGACGTAATGTAAAAGGTGCCAATACTTTTGTCATGAACATTTTAAATTGTTAGTGCTTTTTAAATAATTTTTTAAAACATGTTTTAAAGATTGTTTGTTAAAACTAGTAGAAATTGTGTATTTGGTTTGCCATATTAATTAGTGGCCAATGTTCACTAAATGTTTGCATTAATATATTTTCTTAAATTATCTTAATTATAGGGTGCCACTACTTTTGTCTGCGACTGTATGTTTCACAGTGGAAAGTTTGATTAAAGCTTGAAGGCTGAAATTACCTTTAAAATAAATATTTAGGTTGTGACTGTACTGAAGATTGAATTACAGAAAATAGTAACACTAGATTAGAACTATAGACATCAAGTAAAAATGCAAATCACCAATCTTTACGTGTGTACAAGCAAAGATGTCATAGGTGAAATACAAATGGGTTGTTCCTCCATTTCCCCCAGATTCCTAGGTACTCTCAATGCCACCATTATATTCTCAAAGAGGTATAACAAACAGAATCACAGTGCAGAATACAATATAAATAAAATGTGGTTGAGGAGCACTCCAGCTTCAAAAACATGCAATCTACAAATGCACTTAGTCATTAAATCTTAATACCAGACCTTGTTCCTCATAGCCTGGACCTCTTTTGGGTTAGTGTTCAAAGGGACAAACTGATTGGAAGCAGTGGCAGCAGCCTGTCGGAGTCCTTCCTCTTTAGTCCACTGCAATATCATGAAAAACATTAAAATGCATTGCAAAAAAAAAAATGAAAAAAGAAAAAAGGAGACAAACCATACAGCTCAGAGGTCATGCACTTCAAAATAACTTTCTTTTGATTACAAGTAGAGCATGTAACCAATGATGATGCAACTGGCTGAAGTAAGTTTGATTAAAAAAAATAATAAATCTGTATCCACAGCATGATTATACATTTAAGTGATTATGAAGTATTTTATTATTAAACAAACAAAAAAAAAGGCTGCTATAAAATCATGCATTTAGCTGGGGGTGGGGTGGTAATGGGGTTTCCATCAGGAAGGACAATTTCAAACTTATTTTATTCTAAATCTGAATCTTTTCTGATCTGTTGCTATTTTAAAACACACATGAATATTGATGCTCCCAAGATGTATGCATGTACTGCTTATTAATAGAAGTGATTTACTGCAGCTTAATAGTCAATAAAACAATGATACGCTACACTGTCTGAACTTCCCTCAGCAAACACATTGATGGAGTGGTGCATGCTAATCTGAATATGTCCCTGGCAGTACTGTTTAGGATATTACACAGAGACACATACCTGCAGATAGTAGGGGGATGGGATGGCTGCAGATTAAGTGGCTGTTTGGGCCAGATATAATTCTAAATCCTAATGTTTTTTGCATTTGGTCTAAAACTAGGTTCCTTCGGGCCATTTAAAAGTTATACGGTCTGTTCAACTGGTCTAAAATAATTTAAAAAAAAATCCCGGATAAAAATAAAATCACAAGGCAATTGCATAGTGCTTTTCAATAATGGTCGTTTTAAGATTTCTTAAATCAATTGAATAGATATGTTAACATAAAAATGCTTGTCAAACTTGACTGCAGTATTATCATCATTGATAAATCGCTCTGGAAAACACAGAACACCAAAGCACCTTAAGCATAAGATGAAAAGGCTATGGAGAGTGATGTGATCGGCTCTGAAGCTATGTGAAGGAGCTGATACATTGCATGAGTGGGCATCACCAAAGTTTTATCTAAAACTAATTCAGGGCAAAATATTAGAGTCTCTTCTGCCTTTCTACACTTTCCCAGCATCATTAATAATTTAATTCTTTCATCAAAAGTGTGCTTCTAAAACAGTATACTTTATGCAGAAATTGCACCAGGCCTTTTGGTGATGTTGGGTATTATAAACATTACTTGCAGCAATGTCAACTGTAACCCCTTTCTAAGTCAAAATAAGTTAAGATAGTTAACTATATTGGATATTATACAGTTTTGCAATTTGCAAGTTCACTTACAACCATTATTGCTGCAGTTGATTACTTTACCTGAATACAGTAAGATTTCTGATTTTAAGTAACAGAAATTGCTTTGGAGTTGGTCTTGGAGAAAGACTAATCTATGGTGGTCGGTTGTGGCAGAAAGGAGTGTAGTGGTTATGCCAATACACACAATTAAACTGGGATTAGCAAATGAGACGCAATCCTCTCAGAAAAGCTGTTCTAGGTAGGCATTACGCGTGTCAGGACAGCATTATCAAGGGATGTCTAAAACAGTAAGCACACATTACATCTATGGATATTTCAAACAAGCTGAAGTCATTTTTCCATTACCAATTTTTCCTCTCAGTCAAAATGAGTTCCAGCTAAATATTTCCCATCAGCAGACTGTAAAACAAGCCTTCACTACAGCAAATGCCATGAACTTATTTTTACCTTCTAAAAAGGTAGGGACATAGCAGTCAATTGCAAAAATAAAACTAAAACAAATAAGAATAAAAAAATGAGTCTGTAGGGGAAAATGGAATGAATATGAAGACATGAAATACTCACTGATTACCACTCTTCAGATAAAAATACTACTCCACCTTTTCATTGGAGATAATTATTAAAGATCAAAAATATAATAAATTTGCAACAAACTGTTCATGCCTGGTAACACTTAAAGGAGGTAGTCAATATTAAGTGTAGTTTAAAAAAGGAAACTT